>NC_083585.1:56922977-56982977 GCF_027579695.1 Neoarius graeffei | reverse complement strand
ATGGTATGTCTACTTTTAGATTGTGTTAGCTTATCAATGAACACACTCGTCACTCGACGAGTTTCACGTCTTTACGACGGATACTTAAATGTGTGTTCGGTGTTTTCTGCATCTCGCTCCTTTTTCTTTTATGTTTTTCGTTTGTCGTCTTCCTCGCATTCAAACCGATTCGAACCGAAGTCCACTTCATGTCCAAAATGGCGGTCGCGTTTACGAAGGTCACGTGAGTGGGAAGGGTCAATACACAGTTGTTGTTGGCATCCGGCAGTCAGTGATGACTATGGGGTTGCGCTTTAGGAGGTAGAACCTCTACTGTGGCTGTAGAGGCCGATCCTTGATCGGCACTGTCGATTGCAGCGAGGACATATGAATGTCGCATTGTTGATGGGCTGCTGTTGGAATTGCCTGTCCTTTCTTCTCTGGTGTTGTTCCACTGCCTTGGCTCTCACGTTCCCCTCACTTTCGGTCAATCCATGGTGCACCAGAGACTTCCAGACTGACCTGTCTGTCGCACGGGTCTCCCAGTTGTTGGTGTTGATGGCACACACTTTCATGTCGCGTTTGCAGACGTCTGAGAAGCGAAGGAAGGGCCAGCCTGCCTTGCGCTTACCACTTGACAATTCCCCGTATAACAGGTATTTGGGGATTCGCCTGTCGTCCATCCGGCCCAACCAGCGAAGACGTCGCTTGCGAAGCAAGGTGTACATGCTCGGTATGTCTGCTTCAGCTAGCACTTCGTTGTTAGTTACTTTGTCTTTCCAAGTGATGCCGAGAAGCCTACGCAGACATCTCATGTGAAAAACATGAAGTTTCTTTTCGTGCCGTGCATAAGTGGTCCAGGACTCGCTGCCGTAGAGCAGAGTGCTTATGACGCAAGCTTGATAGACTTTGCTTTTGGTGGAGACAGTGAGGTGTTTGTTTTCCCAGACACGCTTTGATAATTTAGCCGTCGTTGTTGAAGCTTTTCCGATACGTTTGTTGATTTCAACGTCCAACGAGAGTGTGTCAGTCGTAGTAGACCCAAGATATTAGAATTGGTGGACGACTTCTAAGTTTTCCCCATGAACTGTGATATTTGGTGGCGCTGGTGTTGCTTGGCGGGGCGGCACGGTGGTGTAGTGGTTAGAGCTGTCGCCTCACAGCAAGAAGGTCCTGGGTTCGAGCCCCGGGGCCGGCGAGGGCCTTTCTGTGTGGAGTTTGCATGTTCTCCCCGTGTCCGCGTGGGTTTCCTCCGGGTGCTCCGGTTTCCCCCACAGTCCAAAGACATGCAGGTTAGGTTAACTGGTGACTCTAAATTGAGCGTAGGTGTGAATGTGAGTGTGAATGGTTGTCTGTGTCTATGTGTCAGCCCTGTGATGACCTGGCGACTTGTCCAGGGTGTACCCCGCCTTTCACCCATAGTCAGCTGGGATAGGCTCCAGCTTGCCTGCGACCCTGTAGAAGGATAAAGCGGCTAGAGATAATGAGATGAGATGAGAATGGTGTTGCTTGGCCCATGACCTGCGTTTTCTTCTGGCTGATTCGTACTCTGAACAGGTCACATGCACTAGAGAAATCATCCATTTGGATTGGATCCAATGGATGATTTCTCTATACACAGAATGGTGCGATAAACAAAAAACATCGAGTTGAGTGAGCGGAAACAGGAAACGCCTTGTTGATAAGACAGGGTCAGAGGAAAATGACCAGATTGGTTCGAGCTTTTTTTGCCAGGAAGGAAATAGCAACTCATATAATCACTCTTTACAACCGTGGTGAGCAGAAAAGCATCTCAGCATGCAACAGCAGAACAGACGACCACATTGGGTTCCACTCCTGCAGCCAAGAACAGGGATCTTAGAATCAAGAACGAGTTCCTATTAAAGTGGCCGGTGAGTGTATACACGACAAGCGTTCGACACAAAAGCTGTCCATCATTTGAACGTCACATGACGAGGAAACGGTGGAGACGGGTAGCGTATAGTGAAAAGAAACCCAGCGATTTTTATGCTGCTGTATTCATTTTGCCGTTGGATTTGACATGAGAAATACATTCTTACAGAAGCATTATTACTGTGTTTACATTTTACTCTCGCTCTCCTACACAAATAGACGGATGATAAACTGGGGTCTGGGACCTGCGGAGCATGAGAGCAGATGAATCTGATATCCTTTGGGATTCTCACAGCTGTTTCTCACGGCTCATCTCGCGTCATCATTGAGAAAATCAAACACACTTGAACATATCAGTGCCTCTGCGATCGCGTTCTCAGCAAGACCGAGAAAACCGTCTCGATGAACGGTGCATCACCGAACAGGTGGGTGGAGTCTCCAAGTGCAAAAAAAAAAAAAAAATTGGGAAATCAGAGCTAAAATCGTTTACTGCAGTCTTTAATTCACGAATCTGTCATCACGAGGCATACCTGTTTATGTGGTCCTCTCAATATATGAGCTCTGGCTCCTTCACACGCCGTCCTCATGGCCTCCAGAGATGGCGTTCCCAACAGGTCAGTGATCAAATCCAACTGACAGAGAGGAGAGAAGTGACAGAATGTCAGAATAATACACAAGAGAGGAGATAATATTACTCATTATTATCCGTACAGGACCACTTTTTTCACAGAATAAAAACGTGTTCTGTTCCCTTCTAGTGTGTATACAGATGGCATGCAATATTGTTACCATATCACTTATCCTCCATGTATTATGACACTCTCCCCAATGGAGAATGAGCGTCTAATATTGTTATAATATTACACGTTGTCAAGACAACACGACATCACACATCGGAGCTTATGTGAAGATCCAATGACAAAACTTTTCTGCTGCGCAGGCGCACAATCGTTTCTTTGTCGGCCGAGAAAGAAGGGGTGTTCACACGGCAACTTCTACTCCGGTGTAGCACCGGGGCTGCCCCGGTAGAGCGTTCACACGGTACAAAGTTATACAGGTGTAGCCCCTGAAAGCTGCTTAAACCGGTGCAAATTTAACCCTGCTCGGGAGGTGGTTTAAGAAATTTACTCCGGAGTAAATGCTAGTTTGCGGGGCAGCACCGATATAAAATGGGCCGTCTGAACGCTACAGGGGTAGACTCGCTACGCGTGAGGAGAGTTGATTACATACGGGCATTGCATAATTTGCATCCTGGTATTTTGCGCTTCCAAAATGGCGAATATCAACAACAACAGAACTGCGTGTCTTCCAGTGTTGCCAGATTGGGCAGTTTTAAGTGCATTTTGGCAGATTTGAACATATTTTGGGCTGGAAAACGTCAGCAGTATCTGGCAACACTGGTGTCTTCATCCACGTTGTTTTCCCGGCGCTTGGTGATGCCATGACAACCGGGAAAAGGAAGTACATTTTCACGCATGCGCATATTTCATTTCCGCATTATTACTATCGTATAGCACGGTTGCAAAAAACCGCCGTGTGAACGCAAGTGGGGCTGCACCGGTGCTAACACGCTTCTCTCTAGTAAGCAGGGTTGTGACGTGTGAACGCTCCACAAAATTTACACCGGTGTAAGATATATCGCAACAAAATACATCGGTGCAGCATTGATGCAAATAATATGTGCCTTGTGAACACCCCTAGAGAGAAGACGAGGCTAATCCAGTGCTAGGTTTAAGCACTAAATAACTAAACTGAAACTAAAGACGAGCTGAACATCCGAAAGGCTCCCAAAACGTCATTATATATTCTTCACGCATATTTACAAGAGAAAACCAGACCAACGGACATCGAAAAACTGGAAAAGAGACACGTCGGAGATGTAAAACTTCCGTACTAGTGAATGACTGACAGTTTGTCAATGAACATGGCTGCAAGGTTTGCGTCGTTAAAAGCGGAAGAGTTAAAGAGAAAGACATGCTGAACTCCCGAAAGGTTACCAAAACTTCACTGGATATTCTTGACGCATATTTACAAGAGAAAAACAGACCAACGGACATCGAAAAACTGGAAAAGAGAGCAATAGCGGAAATATTATCAAAGTTCTACTTGAAGGTGCACTGCAAAAAATAAAAATCTTAGGAAGTTTGTTTGTCTATTTTCAAGTCAAAACATCTAGCCACCCTTATTATAAGACATAATTGCCCAACAAGCAAAACCTCATTTAGCTAGAAAGGCTAGTTTTTAGACAGTCCATCTTGAAAATCTTGTATAGACAAAATGTCTTGAAAAAGTCTTATTTGGAGCACCTTTGAAAATAAATCAAGTTTTTTTTTTAAACAAGTAAGTACATTTTGGACATTTGTCAAATGCGGTTCATCTTGTTTCAAGAAAAAAAAAACAAAGTATGCTTGTTTTGGGAATAAATGAACTTTACTGAAATCTTTGAATCTTTCATTACAATTCAACTCCACCTTACAGATCCTAAGTTTACTGCGACTGTTTTCTCAGTCATTCAGAGTGAGCTCCTTCTAGATGCTGTACAGACTCTAGACCAGACAAGTGCCTTCAAAAAGGCTATGAGTGAGTGGAGGGCGTTTTAGTGAGGTCTTTTTGGAATGCTGTGAGTTAAGTTCAGTGTTTTTTTGTTTGTTTGTTTGTTTTTTCTGTGCCTGATCTTGTAAACCCCTCGTACACATGAATAGATAGTTTTCACATGACGTCACAGAGTCGGGGATTCCCTGGTGGCGGCCATCTTGGAGGGCAAGCTTACCGTACAGGTCATTGAGCACACATTGTAGCACGCGAGTTACATTCATTTATATATTATTTACATTTATTTAAAGCTAGCAATGATGCAAACTTGTTGTATTCACGGCTGTCGTAATAGGTCAGATGATGAAGTCAAGCGGAGCTTTTATGGAATTCCCACTGTACGGGAGCACGAAGGCGAGCAAACAAAGAAACTCAGCATACAAAGGAGAAATCTATGGCTTGCGAGAATCAACCGCAAGGATTATCAGCCTTCCCAACACAGCAAAGTCTGCTCCGATCATTTTATAAGTGGTAAGTTGTTTAAATAAACAATCAATTGTGTTTAAGTTTGTTTTTGGAAACCAAAACATCATGTGAACAATCTCTGGAGAATGCCTAACTGGAACCGCTGAGTGTATGTTTACACTGTAATGTACACTTAATATCGCTCGTTTGTCACGTTTCTATTTGAAACTTGTCACTTCACTCACGCAAGGGTCTCTCATCTCATCTCATCTCATCTCATCATCTCTAGCCACTTTATCCTGTTCTACAGGGTCGCAGGCAAGCTGGAGCCTATCCCAGCTGACTACGGGTGAAAGGCGGGGTACACCCTGGACAAGTCGCCAGGTCATCACAGGGCTGACACATAGACACAGACAACCATTCACACTCTCATTCACACCTACGGTCAATTTAGAGTCACCAGTTAACCTAACCTGCATGTCTTTGGACTGTGGGGGAAACCGGAGCACCCGGAGGAAACCCACGTGGACACGGGGAGAACATGCAAACTCCGCACAGAAAGGCCCTCGCCGGCCACGGGGCTCGAACCCGGACCTTCTTGCTGTGAGGCAACAGCGCTAACCACTACACCACCGTGCCGCCCCTCACGCAAGGGTCATTTTTGAAAAACATTTTAGGTCTATTCTGTAGTCCTGAGCGGTGTGCAGGACTGCGCAAATGTGCGCAGCTTCCCGATTTAAACTGTTTTTTTCTCATCCTTATACTTCCTGTTTCATGGACTGTAACGGATTTGCTTATTTAGTAATTTTAATACAGAATTTACTTTGAAATTATAATCAGACACTCCAACGCCCTCCCTAAAAAAAAAATCGGATCTGCGCGATTCAGCCGTGAAAAAGGCGGCATCCGACAAAAGGAGCGCTGTAGAATATATAAAGTTGTATATATCAGACAGCCTTTAAAGTTTGATGAAGTCAGTTTCAGGCTTTGGAGCAGGCTTTGGCAGTTTCAGGCTTTGGCAGCCCTGCATAGTCACTTGAAAATGCATCTTTGTCCACTTCGTAGGGGTCAATTCCCCCAATCAAGGCCAGTTTGGCTGCATACCATGAGATGTATCTATATACTTCTGTTTGCTTGATTTTGCCGACATTGATCTTTATTTTAGAAAACTGACTATATAACCTCATAAATTCGTCCGAGATAACGTAGCCGGTAATGGCGATGGTCCATTTTGTTTGCCCTCCAAGATGGCGGCTGGGGGGCGTTCCCCGGAATGCCGTGATGTCAGTGAAAACTATCTATAGTCAGTGCCCTCAAAATGCACTGTTGCTTTGGCGTTGTGTAAGCACTGTAAGTCAAAATGCGTAGACTTTTTTTTTTTTAATTATTATTATTATTTTTTTTTGTGCCTGAGGTCCTGGGGAAGTGGAATCTTAAGAGATGTTTTAATGTTTGAATGTTGAAATGGGAAAAAAATAAAATAAACTTGTTGCAATGCTACACGTGTCGTCAACTTGATTCAAGATAGTCTCTGGTCTCATATCTAGAGTATTTTACTAATTACAGGTCACAAAAGGAGAATCTTTTAAGCTAGCAATGCTTAGTTGTAGAATTTAACAATCCTAATATTAGTATATTTATCTTAAATTCAGTTTTTACTGCTAAGACTTTGTCATGAATTTAAGTGAAATACCCTTAAAATGAAATAAATAAAAATGACTTGAATGGCTAAATGTAAGAAGTACGATCTTGTTATAAGAACTATTTTGATTATTTTGAGTTAATCAGATCTCGCATAATAAGTTCCCCAATCTTATTTCGGAATTATTTCATCTAAAAGCAGGTTAGATTTTTCATCTTACTTTAAGAAATCTTACCAAGTCCAATTTGACTAGTTCCACTGGCAGATTTTTTTCACCTGATTCAAGCAAATATGCTTTGTTTTAATCTTTTATTTCTTATTTTTGAAAGGCCATTTTTTGCAGTGTAAAGACACGCTGAACATCCGAAAGGCTCCCAAAACGTCATTATATATTCTTCACGCATATTTACAAGAGAAAACCAGACCAACGGACATCGAAAAACTGGAAAAGACAGCAATAGCGGAAATATTATCAAAGTTCTACTTGAAGGTGAGGAAAAGTGACGGAGACTTTTACAAGTGGACTTCACTCAGCAAAGCCCTTTTGTTTTGAACTGCAATGTAACAATTAACTACGACCAAAAGTAACTGAACTTGAACACTCAACCTGGATATAGCTTGTATATAAGTTGGATTGTTGTTCAGGCTTTTTGGACTTGTACCATTTTTATTGTTAAGACTTTGACTTTGTACATTGGATTAACAGAAGACTGAATTACATTCGATCAGAATCAGCATTCAATATTGCTAAGTTACCCTCCCGTTCTTAACTTTTTGTAAAATCTATAATTGTTCCATCAAATGTGTATGTAGTAGTGCTGTCAAGCGATTAAAATATTTAATTGCGATTAATGTCGTGACTGTCATAGTTAACTCGCGATTAATCGCAATTTAATCGCACATTTTTGTCACACGAAAAACCATTGTAATTCTCTTACCAGCATAAAAAAGTGAATGGGCTTGTTTTGTACTAATGTTTTTCTTATTGCAAAGCATAACATGTCTTGACACAGCCACTGCAAACTGAAACCTAAGCTGAGCACCGTGGCTCTTCGTCCCGAGACTAACAAAAGAACCATGAGTGAAGTAATCTACTGCTTGAGTTAGTCTATCAGAGAGACAGGTTACACAGTGACGGTAGGCTTGACATGCTTGATTATAATATAAAGTACACTATTATATTAACTTTAAGTTGTTCGTTGATAAATATTGCATTGAATCTGATCTTTACTGTTTCAGCTCACTGAACACATTTTGTACTTTTACACTTTCTGCCTGTTGATGCGTCGCGCTGTCCAATCAGAGGCGGCCAAATTTGCATATTACAGGAAGGATTTCTGGGATAGCATTGAGTTTACAGTTCAGAGGGATCTGGCATCTTTAGACGCTGTCTTCTTAAAACTGAATAAATATTTAAAAAGAGCCAAATGAGCCAGTCTTTTGAACGGCTCTTTTCAAAGAACGGATCACAAAGATGCGGATCCCATCAAAGAGCCATAAATCCCATCTCTACTAGCGCGCCCTGCCCGCGCTGGTTCTTTGGGGGGGGAGGGCAGAGGACTCTGGCTGTGCGGGGCGTGGCATTACAGTCTAGCTGCTATTGTTTTTCTAAGCAAAGTCTCTGTTCCAAGTTCCTGGCAGTTTCAAAAGCTTATGAAAAACCTACATCATGTCACAGAGCGTTAATCTCGCGATAAAAAAAATTATCGCCGTTAAAATTGAGTCAAGTTAACGCGTTAATAACGCAACATTTTTGACAGCACTAGTATGTAGTATAATTTTTTTTTTTTTGAAGTCCTTCCCACGCCGTGTGGCGCATCGGGCGGCGCCAATCTCCGTTTCCACAGCCCTCGGCCTCTCGCCTATTACATAGCTAGGGTTACAGTGGGGGGCGGGTCCTCTGGTAACCACGAGAGTTTAACTCCCCACTCGCATCTGTATTGCAGCGTGCCTTGCCAGATGGTAGTAGGTACCATTTTTATGATGGTCTTTGGTATGACCCGACCGTGAATAGAACTTACAATCTCCTGATCGAGAGGCGGACATGTATGTAGTATAATAATAATAATAATAATAATAATATTGGCTGGCTTTTTTTCATGGTCTATCAGATATATTCCATTCAGCTACTCGTCTTTGACTCGTTCAATATCATGCTCGCTGAATGGAATATATCTGATACACCACTCAACACCAGCCAATGTTATTTAAATATTTTATCCACATTCACTGGATATGAGCAATCGCAGGCTCTGATTGGCTACTCTACTACTAGGATATCAGCTCATATACCATGAGTAGAGAAAAATAAAATGGCAGAGTGCATCAAATCAGATATATCACTTTGTTATCAAGTATTTAAAAGAAACAGAAATGGCTAAATAAAAGAATATAGTGTGTCTCCCACCCCCAATATCTCCTGTTCCACACTGCAGCCCAGTTGGTGGCGGTAATGCACCTTTAAGTTGGTTTGCCAACCGCCAAAAAACCCTAAAGAAGAAAAAAAAAAGGCGGAGCATGTTACTGAACCAACCGAGGACGAAATAAAAACTTGACTCAAAAACAAAACCGCAAAAAATACAAAAAAAAGGAATGAAAATATTTGATGGTAAGAACGTATCTTTTTTTCATTTTTCAAGAATTATTGTCATCATCACATTTTTCACAAATTGCTCCTGTCATTTCGCCAGCTTGTTTCCATTCTCAGCGGAAATTATTTTGTCGGACGTTTTGTAAAAGCAAATCGAATTTGCGAAAAAATAAAAATAAAAATGCTCTGTTTCTCAAAATCTAGTGAATGTGGATAGAATACGGGTCGTTTTACGATCAGGGTACAAAGTTTGTGTCACAGGGGTCCAAAATTCAAATTGATTCAAACTGGTTCTTGTACCAGTTTTTAAGTGAAGGACAAGTTAAAGAACAGATAGGCATGTGTAATAGTTTGTATTATAACAAGATTAAGTGTCGCTTTAAGCGGGGCTGGGAGAAACAAATGAAGTGATTCTCGGAGAGGACTTTTTTTTTTTGACAATTCAGAATCCACGACTTCCATAGTGCTTTTAAATATAAGGCTGTAAGCTTTGTGTTAGTTGTCTCTAATATTTATGTCCCAATATCTTGACCACATTTTAGGATGAAAATAATCATTTTAGATATGTTATTTTATATTGAAAAATTAGCTGTCTCGGAGAGGACATTTTTTGACACAATTACATACTAATTTGATCAAAAATAGCCTGAAAACTTACTGGCATTCAACATTAAAACTTAACTATGTTTCCAATGATATGGAACCAAATATGTGTTTTATGGTATAAAGAATGATTTAAGTGCATCCCTTTTGGGTCAAAAAAAGCACTTTCTCTAAATGACACGAGTAATTTTGCTAAATATGACATATATTGCCATACACTCACCAAAAATAACGTTATCACCAAATTTTTTTTTGCATGGTAAATAGAGCTATCACAGGGCTACAATAAACAAACAAGTTTATTTAGTCAAGCCTTTTGATATTGAAGATAAGTGTTAAATGTGATTTTTAGCTTGCGTACCCTGATTGTAAAACAACCCATAAAACAGTTATTCCGATCAATCTCATCATACACGGATTATAGACAACTCAGTGCTATGCGCCTCATCGACTATCAGCTCATGTATGACTTGATTTCGTGGAATAACTGTTAAATCATCAACGAAAGCAAACACACTTATGATTGAAATAGAATTAAACGTGCACCGTGACTTCGACACACAACTAAAAGCATCAGGTCTGAATCTCCTTCAGGATGAACTGTTCCTGGAGTAAAGTGAGTGACTGATAAAGAGAAAGTAACCGAGTATTACTACTATTAATACAGCAGTGATGATCGGGGTCCAAGCAAGAAGTGCGACATGAGATTAAATGTGCACATACTGCACCAGGGCGACACGGTGGTGTAGTGGTTAGCGCTGTCGCCTCACAGCAAGAAGGTCTGGGTTCGAGCCCCGTGGCCGGCGAGGGCCTTTCTGTGTGGAGTTTGCATGTTCTCCCCGTGTCCGCGTGGGTTTCCTCCGGGTGCTCCGGTTTCCCCCACAGTCCAAAGACATGCAGGTTAGGTTAACTGGTGACTCTAAATTGAGCGTAGGTGTGAATGTGAGTGTGAATGGTTGTCTGTGTCTATGTGTCAGCCCTGTGATGACCTGGCGACTTGTCCAGGGTGTACCCCGCCTTTCGCCCGTAGTCAGCTGGGATAGGCTCCAGCTTGCCTGTAGAACAGGATAAAGCGGCTAGAGATAATGAGATGAGATGAGACATACTGCACCACTTACTGATCCAGCTCCACTAAGCCTTCATTAAACAAAGCTTTTCTGATTCACTCTGAATAAAGATCAGTCAGAATGCGTGAAATGCCAGTAAACGTTATTGAGAAAAATTTCTCGTGCTATAGCTGTTCATGTCTTTTGACACCATGATTATCAACCTAATGGGTTATGAGTTACGGCTCTTTAAATTTATGCGTCTGTTTATTCACGTCTAAAGTAAATCAAATAAAGTGGGGTGGTGATGTGCTGTGTGTGCAAATTCCAGTCTGGGTGGACGGCCAGCTGTACACACTTCTCATCTACAATATGCACACACACACACACACACACACACACACACACACACACACACACACACACACACACAAGCAGCTGGAGCTGAGATCTCAATAGAATGCGCCTTTTTCTCTTCTTCTTCTGCCAATCAATACAACAAAGACCATTTTCTTGACTTCAGGAACTGCTGCTTCTTCTGACCAGTCAGAATCACACCGCTAATATTCTATATACTGCACATGGCATGTAGACTGGTGTAATCCCTCATCACAAGCTTGGCTAGACACAAACTTCGCGTAAAATCCTAGCGCTGTATTAAATAAGCCATAAAACACTTTGTGTCACGCTGTTATTGGGCAAAAAAAAAAAATCAAAAGACGGGATGGTGTGAAGAAGTGGACTTACTGTTCAAACCCCAAAGTCTATTATTTTCCCAGAACGGCGCATCCCCAAGTCTTTTATTCCCCTTATGCTACATCAATGACAATGTTTTAATATAGATATTGAAGCGGTGCTGAAAAGCAGAGCTCCTGATAAGAAGCTTATGAGCAAAATATTTCCAAGGGCACAAAATCACCCTGAACAGAATAATATCATTACAGCACCGTGAATGAACCATCGAATTTTGTCATGTTTTTCACCTCAATAAATCACTGCATTATCTTATGACATTACTGTGAGACCAATAATGAGATACGCATCGCAGTTACGATACATATTTCTTTCTTTCTTTCTTTAAGCCTCATGCCATGTGCCAGAAACAACACCATGACGTTTATTATGGTGTGACTGTGCTGGGTGCCTGGTGGACAGCAGTGCACCAGTGCTTTCACTTTACATCATTACTGTAGAATTACCATCCGATATCGCACCTGATATTGGAAATAGCTGTCTGGTTACACGTCCACGCACAGCACCATTAGGACTAATCGCCATGCACCTGTTCCTGATTAGAGCGCAATCACAGCGCAGGCATTTATATAAGGACTCTGAGTAATGCACAGACTTTGCGAAAGCCTTGTATTCTGTGTCACTTTTCTGGTTTTGACCCCGTTTGTGTTTTTGGACTGCGAGTATTGTATCTGTGCTGAAATCTCTGATATCGTGTTTGTGCCTCGCTTGCCTGGTTTTCGACTCTGCCTCCATCTGTCCCCGTTTTGGATCTATTTGCTAGCGTGCTTTCAGTAAAACTCTTCCTGCGATTACATCCATCGAACGCCCTTACATGACCGAAATGTCACCTGTCCAACAAGCGAGTGGACAATAAAACTGTTTTAACTCGTTTTATATGAAACTGTCAGGAATGTTTTCTGAAAACGTGTTAGTAAATAATCCCATGTTATTTTTAAAAAATAAGTGCTGGATAAAAATCCATCTATGTTACAGAAATAAAGATACAAATTTCATTGTCTGGGGGTCAAGTGTTTATGAGATGAGATATGTTGCCTTCAGGGCTTTGAACCAGAATTTTTTTCCTATTGGTTCGTTCCGAACAGAAACAGAATTTTAACGTTTCCGGTTTTGGGTTCCACCATTAAATAGACGTTCCCGAACCGGTTAGAACAAAAAAATTTCGTTCCTGGAACGGTTAATTACGTTCCCTGTCAGCGGTTTAACAAATGGCTATAAAGTTATGTCTCTGTCTCATCCGGCTTAAGCCAAATGTAGGCTAATTCTATTACAACCTTCATTAAATAAGACAAGAAATAATTCAAAACAATTATTATTTCAAATGTTGGCGATTTGGATTCTCAGCATGTCTTCCCGTCTACACAAACAGAAAAAGTGCCAAAAATGAAAGATAATTCGTTTAGTGTGTTACCAAAGGCTAGTCAGGCCCTATAGAGGGCTACCGCATGACGTCACCGCGCCGCGAGATTTTGTTAGGCGCCATATTGGAAGACCAAGTACACATCTATGCAAGTACATACATTCATAAAACAAACTACAGCTGAAATGTAGCCAGGGCCGGTTCTGCCCTAATCTGGACCCGGGTGCAACATCGCGCAACCCCCCCCCCCAAAAAACACCAGTCTAAATCAGGACAACCATCACATAACTATAACTATAAACATTTTATATCAACTATTTTAACTAAATGGACTATAATAAATAAGCCTGCAGGCAGCCACGGCGGGCTGCCTCAGAAAACTAACCATTCAATGACAACTGAAAGCCTGCAGCCACTGCGGGCTGCCTCAGAAAAGTAACCATTTGTCCTACCTTAAAACTCGTTTTGCATTTTCTGCCTCCTTTTTTGTATTTTCAACCCTCCGTTTATTTTCTTTCCTTTTCTGAAAACCCGATTTGTGTCCAGACATTTTGTTCTGCTACCAACGAACTAACTCGTCAGGTCTCGTCTCTCGAGCCCGCGATGATTCCCGTGGGAAGGGCAACAACTGATACATTTTTACAAACAGCCAATAGGGAGGTTGCATCGTTCAGGCTCTTCTTTGCTCAGACACTCAGTAATGGAGACGTGATAGCAGTCCACCTTCCCGCTCTCTCCATTCAGTCAGCGACCGTCACACAGGAAGTGAACCCCAGCGGGTCATAGAAACTTGCGCAGGAGAAGAATGGCTATTTTATTTGTAGGCTACGGAAACTTTGAGGAACGAAATAAAAACCGGTATTAACCGGTTACCATTATTTTTAATAAGCGTTTCTGTTCCGGAACATAAAAAATAATAAAGTTTCTGGTTTCGTTTCTGTTCCATGTGAAATAGAAAAAGTTCCCGGTTTTCGTTTTCGTTCCTTGAACCGGTTCAAAGCCCTGGTTGCCTTGCACTTACGATCGCGTTCCTTGTGATGGTACACAGACATCATTTGGTCGCAAAAGCCATCAAAAATCAGGTCGATGCATTACCGTATTCTCTGACATATACGGCTTCATGCCGCTATTCATGAATTATACATCATACTTTTTGTCTGCCTAGTGTTACGTATTTTTTTTCTCCACATTTCCTGATGTGGAACATCTGCAAAAAAACACCTCAGTTCCTGTTCTTCTGTTATAGCAGCTAATTAACAGTTACTCCAGGAAATTGAGTCGTACTGTACATCATGAGCTGACAGCCGACGAGGAGCGTAGCACCGAGTTGTCTTTAAGCCATGTACGACGAGATTGAGTGGAATAACTGTTATTCTATCCACATTCACTGGATTTTGAGAAACAGCATTTTTATTTTTTGCAAATTCGATAAATAGAACTTTATACAAAACGTCCGACAAAATAATTTCTGATTAGAATGTAAACAAACTGGCGAAATGACAGGAGCAATTTGTGAAAAATGCGATAAAAATATAGCCTAGTAAACTAGACCCACCCGCCTAGCGGCCAAAAATATTTTTGCCTACGACTAAATATTCGCATTTAGTCTGGCTTGCCAGGCTAATAAGAATAATAATTCTTGAAAAAAAAGTTATGTTCTTACCATCAAATACTTTCATTCCATATTTTATTGATTTTTTTGGGGGGGGATTTTCTTCTTGACAGTTTTTTTGGCAGTTGGCAAACCAACTTAAAGGTGCATTACTGCCACCGACTGGGCTGGAGTGTAGAACAGGAGATATTGGGGGGGAAACAAAAACTATATTCTTTTAGCTATTTCTGTTTCTTTTAAATACTTGATGATTATTTTTACTGTTTTGTTTTCGAGTAGAATTTTTATTTCGTCCTCGGTTGGTTCAGCAACACGCTCCGCCATTTTGTTTTTCTCTACTCACGGTATATGAGCTGACAGCCTTGTAGCAGAGTAGCCAATCAGAGCGCGCGATTGCTCATATCCAGTGAATGTGGATTGTTGTCGAGAGTTATTTTCTCTCTACAACTCACAATCTCTTCCTCTTTTTTCATTTGTTTTCCAAATTATGATTAGAAATGCCGTCCTAACTGTGAAGATAGATTTTGTGGACTAGTATTCTGAAATCTTCCTGGAAGTTGCATGGAAAATATCAGTAATTAACCTTAATCGTTTCATGTAAGAATTCAGCAGGAGGAATGGACAAACTTCCGTGTCCATATACCTCTGTTAATCAAGCTAGTGAAGTGTCTCAAATTGTATCCTCATGTACCGTTCTACACAAACACTAACCGGTTTTCCTATTACTGTTTGTGTTTCAAAGCTACTGAAATGTTAGTTTTTGTGTCCGAGTTTTCTGGATGTTCGAAATTAAATAGTATTTATGCATGAATTTTCTTTACATTTAACAGCATGACTTGGAACCCTGCTAAACAGGGACGTTTCGGCTCTGATTTTCCATCTCACGGATGCTGCATTTAATCTTCCGAATATACATAAGATACACAGACATGCGCGTGAACAACGTGCCTTACTTCCGCACATGCACATAAAGTCATGCATCTACGTACTTTGCCTCGGGCTGCACTGCACCAGGTGTGAACAACAAGGTGTTTCCTCGAACAACAAACTCACCTCCTCATGTTTTATTCCTTATATATTGTTCAAAGCTGGATGTGTGACAGCGGGGGGAAAAAAAAAGGCGACGCGCCCTTTGAAAAACACCTCCTGACTTTTTAAAAAGGTGCGTCGAGAAATGCAATGGAGCCCTAGACTGGGATACCAGTGCGAAGAACACGAGGAATATATTTATTTTGGACTTGAGACGCTTGTGACTGAAATAATAATAAAATGTTCGAATGCTGCAGTAATCCTAAACCATAAAAAATATGGAATAAAGAAGTGTAGGGTTGTCAAGGATTAAGGTCACAGAGAATTCAGAAGGTCCATTTGGGGTTGTTTGGACAAAATGTTTGGAAACTCCTGGTTTAAGGCAATATGGTAAAAACACACTCCTCTGTCCTGAAGATGTCGGAAAACTTAAAGGAAAACAAAACCCAAAATAAATGCTGTCTGTCGATGATGGAAAGTGCCGTGATGTGCCTTGTGCATGTTTAAATTAAAAATAAAACTTTAATAACAACAATGTATCCATTTTAAAAGTTTTGATATTGCTAAAAACAGGCTTACACTTTTTTTCCCTTAGTAACACACAGCCATCAAATAAACGGCTTCTAATTCTTAAAAAAACAAAACAAAAGGAGTGCTGTTCCTAGCACAGCTCCTCATTGGCCAGTGTGTGTGTGTGTTCACTGCTTCAGATGGGTTAAAAACAGAGAAAAAGCTTCACTGTGCTGTAGATGTGACAAATCAAGACTCTAAAGCTACGGTGACACTACAGCTCACGATGCTTTGCGATGGGTTATCGATGAAAATGAGGCGTTTTGGTGACGATGCATGGCGATATACAGGCGAGCTAAAAGTTGTGGTCACACAACAGCTCGACTGTGATGCTTCGTGCACTCGAGTGACCACGCCCACTCACAGGACCCGGTCGTTATGGGAAACACCCGATGCTGATCTGAGCGCAATCAGCACACGCATATGAGGACGCTGTTTTCACAGTTTCACAGGCTGTTTTGTTTGTAGCCATGTTTAGGACTCTGCTTCCGGTTTTGTTTTTGCAAATATCACGCCTGCTCTGAACTCTTCCTGCACTTACATCCGTCTCCCGCCGCATACTTGACAGAATACTTCACAAAGTCTCTGAAAACAGCGTCCTTATATGCGCGTGCTGATTGCACTCAAATCAGCATCAGATGTTTCCCATAATGACTGGGTCCCAAGTGTGCGCTCAACACGCTCCGAAGGACCCACGAAGGTAAACACACTTTTCAAGTCTCGGCAAAGGTTAGGCTATACCGAGCAGCTGTGATGATGTTGATGAGGCTCCCGCGAGCATCGGGGACATGGATCCGAGACAAATACATCTCAAGAGGCTTGATGAAAGTTCCCCAAGCTTGGGGAAGTATTCCCAAACCCATGTGAGGATTCACTGCTTAGTTTGTCAACGAAAACATCACCACCAAATTTCAATGCATGCGTTAAAGTGTTTCGTGACGTTTTTGGCCACTCACGAGGCGGAGACACACCAAAAAATAACTCGCAAAGCTCGGAGAACAATCGCACGATTGGTGGTCATGTAACCAATTTTTCATCACCAAATATTCACGAGATGTAGTGTGACCAGGGCCTAATCAGAAATTTTCTGCAACTGTGTGATTTTTCCTGGCGACAAAATCCGCGAATCAATAGACTTCACTTTTATGAAGTTTAAATCTCACTCGGCTAGATAACGCATACGCAGTACTGACACAGATACGAGTAAACAATCCCGCTGCCATAGCGATGCAATTCTTGCTGTCTAAAAAGAAAGATCGCATTTCTCAGTGTATAAAAACAAACAAAAGCATGCCACATAAAAACACAAGGAAAATTAATTTAAAAATAAATAAATAGCCTACTGTAAGTAGCCAGTGATGGAGGCAGCTAAAGGCTCACAGAGACTGGGTGTGTATGCGCCCAATGTTTACGTGTGTGCACACGCGTGTGTTCGTACACTCCTTCAATGATCGGGCTCATTTCTACACTTGACACTCGGCACCTTTAGGGCTGTTTACAACCATTTAGAAGCGATATATCCACTAGATCTCAGCCTCGGCAAGTCATGTAGCATATAAATGATGTCACAGTCTCAGATTCTCTCGCATAATTTGTACTCAGAGCGCGATATTTGAACCTCGGAGAGAGTAAGATGTCCGTGCCCATCAAACAGAACTGAAATGTGACGATGTGAGACAGGACCAACCTCCACGACAAACTGTTTACAACAGGAAAAGCAACAAAGGACTAAATTTTATTTAGAGTGAAGATCGACCCGAAACATCGATCGGAACTGAATTCGCATGATAAATGAGAGGGGAGATACAATTCTAGTCAGAAGAAAATGTGTTAAGTTGAACTAATTACGAATTTGTTCGCAAAAAATTGACAGTTTTGTGCAGAAGGTCGAGTTCTTTCAAATAAAACAATCAGAACTGTAGGAGGATTGAGAACTGAAGGAGGGAGGAGACACGATTTAACTGAAAATAAACAAAGTTGTAAACAAATTGTTTACAACAAGAAAATCAACAAACAAATGACTTATTTTTGCCCCCTGAGGGAAGATCGACCCAAAGCATCGATCAGAACTGAAATCGGGTGAGAACTGCGAGAGGAGATTCTAATTACAATTCTAATAAGACGTCCCAAAACTCGTTAAGGTGACCTAATTAGCAGTTCATCTCATCTCATCTCATCTCATTATCTCTAGCCGCTTTATCCTGTTCTACAGGGTCGCAGGCAAGCTGGAGCCTATCCCAGCTGACTACGGGCGAAAGGTGGGGTACACCCTGGACAAGTCGCCAGGTCATCACAGGGCCTAATTAGCAGTTCATTAGCAAAATTTGACAAAACAATGACAAAGTGTTGCGTACACTGCAAAAAATGATTTCTTGTTGAGAGAAAATATCTTGGGTGGCACGGTGGTGTAGTGGTTAGCGCTGTCGCCTCACAGCAAGAAGGTCCGGGTTCGAGCCCCGTGGCCGGCGAGGGCCTTTCTGTGCGGAGTTTGCATGTTCTCCCCGTGTCCGCGTGGGTTTCCTCCGGGTGCTCCGGTTTCCCCCACAGTCCAAAGACATGCAGGTTAGGTTAACTGGTGACTCTAAATTGAGCGTAGGTGTGAATGTGAGTGTGAATGGTTGTCTGTGTCTATGTGTCAGCCCTGTGATGACCTGGCGACTTGTCCAGGGTGTACCCCGCCTTTCGCCCGTAGTCAGCTGGGATAGGCTCCAGCTTGCCTGCGACCCTGTAGAAGGATAAAGCGGCCACAGATAATGAGATGAGATGAGAAAATATCTTCAATATGGGTGAATTTATCTATTATTTCTTATTAGAAGTTTACTAGAACTCAAATGTAAGATTATTTAGCTTACTTTGAGACGCTTTTACTAATTTCAAGCCTTAAATTTTCTTATTCTATTGGCAGATAATTTTGCTTCTTTCTAGAATTGAATGCTTAAAATGAGCAAAATTATCTGCCAACAGAATAAGAAAATTTAAGGCTTGAAATTAGTAAAAGCGTCTCAAAGTAAGCTAAATAATCTTACATTTGAGTTCTAGTAAACTTCTAATAAGAAATAATAGATAAATTCACCCATATTAAAGATATTTTCTCTCAACAAGAGATCATTTTTTGCAGCGTACAAGGTCGAGTTCTTTCAAACGAAAAAACAATCAGAACTGAAATCCATTGAGAAATGAGGGAGGGGATGCGATTTAACTGAAAATGAACAACGTTGTAAACAAATTGTTTACAATAGGAAAATCAACAAACAAATGACCAGGTTTTGTTCCTCAAGTGAAGATCTACTCAAAATGTCAACCAGAACTGGAATCGGATGAGAAATCAGAGAGGAGATATAATTCTAGTGAGAGGCCAAGTCGTTAATTTGGCCTAATTAGTAACTCGTTAGCAAAAAATTTGACAAAACAACGACCAAGTTTTGTGTGGAGTGATGAGTTCTTTCATTAAAAGAAACAATCAGAACGGAAATCAGTGGAGAACTGACGGAGGAGATACGATTTAACTGAACTGTGGGCGACGGCTGGACGGACGCCACGCCATGGCAACAGCTCGTCGGCCTTACGGACAGATGAGCGAATGAACAAGTGAACACTCGAACATTTCTTGTGTGGATATTCATCAGTATAAAGGAGGTTATTTTTAGGTTTTGTTTGGCTTTAAAAAGTCACAGCTTTACCTTTGACTGTTACAAAGTGCTGGCACTGGAGACTCCTTCCACAAACGATGAATAAACATCGTTTATTCACAGAAAACTTCACCATATCGAGGATTGCGCTTGTTTTTCTTTCTTAAACAGCAACACATTCAACCACAAGCCTGTCTATTATTCGGCTTGGATTATCGTCCATCATACCCTAAAGTCCTTTTGTGGGTTGTTACTATAGAAACTATAGCGCATCACCTTTTGTCATATAAACCTGTGATTTATAGCTGCACTTCATGCAGAGCTGCTGTTAGAGAGCACGAACAGTGCTTTAGTATCCGGAGGCATATCAGGTGGAAATTTAAATTCAATCCAAGTTAATTGAAACGGCTCTGACTGAATTCAGAACTGAATGCAGAACGACACACTTTTTACAGAATTCAAATATGTTTATCCGTTCTTGAGATATTACAAATCAGAGATTGAAAAAATGGCTCAAGTTTTAGAAACCCGCCGTAATATTCTGTCTGAAGATCACATGATCCAAAACGGGCCTCATTAACCAATGAGATCAAAGGTTTTTTCTTAATAACTTTTCTATTTTTCAAGATATTCACATGGAAATCGGCAGCACACACATGGTTTTATACTGAATACAAAGTTTAAAAATGGGTAAAAACAAATTATGCAAATTTATATTTAATTAGTATTCATTACGCTAATTAGGTAACATGTTAACTCGGTACACGATTAAAAAAAGAGTAATAAAAGATCATTTCAAATCCCCTCTTTGTGCCCTGTAGGCCTTTGTATTTCTCAGTAGGGCCTACTAGTGTTTATATGAAAGGATATAAATGATTATTTCGATTAATATTCACAGCTTTCAAGGCGAACCTCGAAAAAACTGTCTCATCCACATCCAATAAACAATTCACATTAACTGAACTGAAATTGACACTCGCGTTTCTGACATCCCGACTACTAAGATCTCAATACTTTTCATCAAAACAACTCCAATTTTATTCTACAATAGTTATTTATTTACAGGAATCAGTTTGATTTGAAAAAATAAGTAGGTAAAGCTATGAAAACTCACTTCAAAGTCTCCCGTGAATCATAACATCAAAACTAGCAGACGGAAAATTTTGCTGAATCCTTCATCAGAAACAGTGAGAGCGAGAGAACATCCCTATAAAAGTTATCTGATTGATCTCCATGAGTAATCCAGTGGGAAACTGATCAGAAGCGAGAGAGAGAGAGAGAGAGAGAGCCTTAGCGCTTTCCTGTGACTCAAAAAGAAAAGCACCGGCAGTTTCCCGATGTCCCGCGAGCAGAGTTTTTACTCTGTTGTACCGACTTCAACCTGCCGTTACTCCCAAAGTACTGAACAGATCTTAACCAGATACATTTCTTTGGAAAGCAGAGATCATAAGCTTTTTAATGAGAGTATTCACGATAGAAAATATTCAAGAGTTAAGCAATGACAGGTTTGGAAACTTAGATGAGCGTCTGCATGGACAATTTTCACAGCGCGGCCAGCGAGCGTCTGATACGCCTATTATAAGCTTTGCTTATAGTTCAACCTGTACTGCCTCATGTCGAAGTCCACTACAACATCTAGGCTTAGTGACTTTCTATATGCTGATGATGCAGCACTATGCACTTTCACCCAAGACTCTCTTCAAAACGCAGCCACAGCATTACACGACTCGTGCAAATCGTGGGGCCTCAACATCAGTAAGCCCAAAACAGAAGTCATGCATGCTCAGTACTCCGAACCACCCTCGATCCTGCTTGACAACTTCCAAGTGAAGAGAGCGCATAGCTTTACCTACCTTGGAGGAGAACTAGCAGATGACAGCGACCTAATGCCTGAAATCAGGAAACGGAAAAGTCGTGCTGCGTTCGCCTACCGCTCCCTCGACTCTAGATGCTGGAGCAGGGATGGCCTGCCCATTTCAGTCAAGCTGAAGGTGTATAACGCCATCGTTCTTCCAATACTACTCTCCGGAAGCAAAACCTGGCCGATACTCGGCAAGCGGCTCGACATTTTAGAGGTGTTCCATCAATGGTCCTTACGGTACATCGCTTGCTCAACATCAAGTAGTGACATCACATCACGAACACTGAGGTCCTAGAGATGATCATCCGAGGCAATAGCATAGCTGCCAACATTCTGAAGTTGTAAATAGTAATACAAGGTTGGGTACTGAGTCTTGGTGGGGGGTCGGGGGGGCTTCGCCCCCCCCGCCGCCAAAGCTTTCTAGCAAAACTACCCTGAAAAATCACACTAAAACAAAATAGTTTGACAAAATGTATTCTACAAACTAAACTATCATCTTACATTAATTTGCAAAGTTCTTTTCAACAATGGAAACAAATTTACCTGGAACTAGAATACATATCATCAAAGCAATTTGGCACAGATCAAACATAAAAGGAACCTCTTGTAATCAACACCAAACATAAAAATGCCTCAAAACCTACTTGGCACAAAGTGAAACAGCTCAAAAAAGTGTCAATTTCAACTTGCTTCTTCACATGACTACAAATCAACAACACACCCCGGGCATCAAATCGTGCCCGCCAATCACAACGCAAGGCTTTTGTTTGGATTCTTTGGGCGGGCTTTTGCAGGAGTGATGACAAAGCTGTGCGACGCTGGAGAAAGCACTAGTGAACAGCGCTCGTTTGACTCCACTTTGGAATCAGTTTTAGAAGAATTAGACTTGGAGTTTTCGTTGAAACATGAGCAGGAAGAGGCTCTCCGCTCATTCCATGATCGCTGAATCTTCACCAAAACACTCGACGCTCCAGTGGTGTCCCTCTCCACATGCTGTTTGTTTACCCCATAGACATATAAACATAGATGCCGCATTGAGCTGGTGTCCCGTTGCTGGGATACGTCAGAGTGTCCGCCATATTGGATGTCGCAAATCTTCCCCGTAAACCAATGCAAGTAAATGGACTGAACTTCATAAAGCCCCTTTCTACAATAATATTTAACTCGATGCCTTTTATTCACCCATTAAGACACACACGTACTGTATATATTTGGGAAACAAACAGGCACCAAAACAACATATAGAACTTTTAATGTGATGGTTATAAATAGTGTGCGAAATACCCTGTACACTGCAAACTAGCGATAGATACGTGATAGATAGCTCAGGTAAGCTAATCAGTCAGCATACCGTAGCAAGCTACCTAAACCTGAGGCCACAAAGTGAGCTGAATGACCGCCAAACTGAGTTCGGCCAGGTTCTAACGTCATACCAAAACAAAATACATCACTGATTCCTTCACATTCAGAAAGGTTAAAAACATTCATCATACGTTCAAAAACGCTCATCATAGTGTGGCACTGTATTATCTAATTCTCACTGCTTATAACTCTACACCTCCCCGGTGGAGATGAGCTGGGAAACTGAAGACTGAAGGAACAGTATTGAAAAGTATTTTTCCAGTCTCACCTGTGAAAGGTAATCCCATGTGATCTCGTTTGGACGGTAAACCTGTTGGTACAGTTAAACGCAGTCAATATGGTGGCGAGGATGACGTATGATTCTACGCAGAATGCGACGTCTATGTTTATATGTCTATGGTTTACCCTCCCCCACTGCTTTCTGTCGCTCTGACTACGTCACAGTCACTGTTGCGCTGATTGGTCAGAGCGGGTTCAAATACGAATCCCACCGGTGATAGACTTTGAAAATGACCCATGAAAATTGGCAAAATCGTATTTTATTGTAGTAAATTCGTATTTTCGTAATCAAAACGACAAATCGTAATAAATACGATTTATTCGTAGTAGTTGGCAGCTATGTAATAGGCTCCGCTGGTTGGGCCATGTCTGCAGAATGGACAACACCCGGATGCCGAAGCAACTTCTCTTCGGCGAGTTGGCGCAGGGCTCAAGGCCAAGGAGTCGACGGAAGAAACGCTGGAAAGACTGCGTAAAAGACGACTTGAAGGCTTTCGGCTTCAACAAAGACTGGCATGATATTGCCCTTGACAAAAAGTCCTGGCGCTCCAACATCTGTCGGGGAAAAACGCTCTCAGAACGCAACCTCAAAGATCGCCGACAGGCCAGACGGGCGAGACGGCATGGGGGGGACCCCAATCGTCAAACCTGATGTGGATTATACGCGACGCGAAGCTTTGCTATTTGCCATTTCACAATATAAATCAATGTCATGCCATTACGGTGATAAATAAGAGCTGAGCTGGAACATCATCTTCAATATTATCAGCTGTACCAAGTAGCCAGAGTTATTATGTTTGCAATCCTGGAAGAGCTGCTGCTTGAAATGAAATCCGAACAGGAAATGCTTGCTGTGACCTGTGAGAGAAAAATAAAACCTTTTCCTCGTCTTGTGGATTTTTTTTTTCTTTTCTAGTGCATTCCATTAAGTCGACTGTAAATTTGGAAGTATTGCTGTGTGACTTTAGTGCTTGTTCAGCAGAGATCCTGGCCTCCATCCCGTAAATCACACTTCACGGCCGTTAGGAACACACAGCCTTGAGCTCGGCCCTGCTGTGTTCCGTCTCTCGCTCTCTTTGTTTCTCACCTTTGAGCGTGTTTGTGTACGATGTGCCAAAATGCACAATAGGACGACACGGTGTGACCTGTTTCTCACTGGTCTAATTAGTTGAGATCTAATTGTAAATAAAACGGTTTTACTGATATGAAATTGCTGAGAGAGACGAAGAAAACTCCATGAATCCTGGTTTTAGGCAGAAATCCATCCCTGAGCTAATTTTCAGCCAACCACGTCTCATCATATTCATGTCTACTAGGCAAGACTAATCAGGACACAAAAGGTCGTTTAAGGTCTCCTTGAAAGCTGCAATGCATCACTGATGGCACAGTATCGATCATATACAGTAGCAGGCAAAAGTCTGTACACCCCTACTCTACTCATTTGTCGGTTTTTCTGTATTTTGACTCTTGTCTACAATCATGAAGACATCACAACTATGAAATAACATCTGGAACATGTATGGAATTATGTGGTAAACAAAAATGTGTTTAAAAAAAAAAAAAGTTTGATATTTTAGATTCTTCAGCGTATCCAGTGTTTCCCTTGATGACGCTTTGCACGCTATAGAGATCTTGCAGTCACGTGACCAGAAAGTACACAGCCGCCATCTTGTCGGTAAAAAACACCGCTGAATACTGCTGCACTCGTGTACAGAACGGATCAATTTCAACCGACGGACTACACGGCTCATTTTTCTAATGAACAGATAACTAGATATATGTCTAAAATAAACGACCTACAGATTAGTGACCCTTATCGATTACCGGACGGAGTTTTCACGACCGTGTCAGTGGATATTGAACTGCCAGAGGTGGAATACCCAGACGTGTATAATTACCTCATTAACTTTCCCTCGCTGTTCAGTGGTGAAGCACTGCGTGCTTATAAATCTCTGGACAGTTATCTTTACAGAAATTCAGGATTTGTCAGCGACTCAGATGTGGCATCTTGTAAAGAAGAAAATAACAATCCTCATTGGACGGGTAAGTCACTTAAGTATTACTAGTACTGCACTGACCAGCCGATTATAGAACAGAATAAGGTAATTCCAGCTGTAATTCCAAATCGTCCGTCTTGTTTACGGGCAATTCCATGTAAATGTCAACCTCACCATGCAAAAATAAAGCAACATGTAATACATCAAAACCACTCCCAGAGATCTCACCTAGGCCTGTATTTTACAGATGTGAATAAGTTGAACAAATTTGTAACCAACCTAATATGTCACTGTCAGTCTTTCTTTCTTATAATGTAAAACCCAAGCTAAAATCAACTTTGATCATGTACAATTCTATATTATTGCCACAAGCCACAGAAATGTATGCTAAAATCCACAAAACAGCAAAACAATAGCCATCCTAAATATTATTTAAGAACTTTGATAGTTTTAGCTGATATTTAGAGAGTTTTTCAAAGGGTTATGGTGGTTAAATTGCTGATTTTCCAAACATATGCCATGTCTATTTCAGACGCGTCACATCCATAACGGAATTTCGTCACATCCATAACGCTGACTTTTCCTTCCGAAACTCTGCATGAAATACAAAATATTTTAAACAAAGATTTTTTAATATTCACCTTGGACCCCTCTATCAAATGGATCTCTCCATTTCGACATTAGGTTTACAATTTCACAGAGTTTGATAAAAATGTACAGTCACCCAAGAAAAGTGATACTTTTTCTGTCACATCCATAACGCATCTTTTATTGGCATTTTCTGGCATGCCCTAGATGTACTATGGGAATTGTTCTTGTTCTATCACTTCTCCAGTATGGTACAGCCTTAAAATATGCAACACCTGTTTAAATACTGGGAGACGATAAAACATGCACTGGGTCATTTGTTGCCATTTTGAGTTCAAGTGTCACGTCCATAACGCTGGAATTGCTCTTACCACGGATCTGGCGTTGGAGAAGTAGAGGCTTGGCAGTGGAGATTTGGTGGCTGTTTTCTGAGCTTAGTCAACAGGCCGGCTCTGCCTGCAGCCTCGCTTTTGCTTCCTCTCCCAACGCCGCCTCCTTCGCCTGCCAGACCCGATAACAATCCACAGAGACCCCGCTGGTCTCGCTATCTCGTCCGGAATGTTGTGCATGCGATGGAAATCGCTACAAACCGTCATTTTCTGCTGGAAACCAATGTCCAGTAAGTCCATACGGTTGTAGTGGATATTGAAGTCCAGTACAGACGAACAACACGCAAAAATACACACAAAAAACATAAAAAACGTGCACAGGTAGGGAGAGCTTGTAGCCGCAGCCGTTGTAGTAGAATTGTATATAGTAGGGTTTTCCAGAAGAAAAGGTAGAAGCAGAAGTAGAAGGCGGAAATATGGCGTTTGACCGACAAGATGGCGTCTGTCACAATCTGGATCGGCTGTGACGTCACATGCAAGATCTCTATTGGCGTGATCTTAACCAGCTTTATGAGGTAGTCACCTGGAACGCTTTTCAATTAACAGGTGTGTCAAGCAAACGGTAATTAGTGGACGAGTTTCTTGCCTTCTTAATGTGTCTGAGATCAAACGGTAATTATTCTATCCACATTCACTAGATATGAGCAATCACGCGCTCTGATTGGCTACTCTACGACTAGGCTATCAGCTCATATACCGTGAGCAGTGATGCCACTAACGCGCTACTTAGTAACGCGTTACTGTAGTCGGACTACTTTTTTTCAGTAACGAGTAGTCTAACGCAGTGCTATTTCCAAACCAGTAGTCGGATTTAAGTTACTTATCTAATACACTGTGCGTTACTATTTTTGCATTTCAGGGCGACGTAGGTTATTTATTTATTTTTATTTTTTTGGGCGACCTGGGTTATGTGACACGTTTCTTATGAGGTTATGTCATCTCCTCTCCGCGCACGAGACAGATGTAAACAATGGAGGGAGAGAGGTACGCCTTTTGCGCCTGGAAATACAGACATTATTTTGATTTTATTTCAGCTAAGGATGGCAACATAAAGGTTCGTTGTACACTCTGTGCTGGCGACAAAGTCTTGTCTGCCTTCAAGAATACAACATCAAACCTAAAGAAACATCTAGAGACACAGCATGGCACAACCACGTTAACAGAGCAGGTCCCGCCCGGTGCGAAGAAAACAAATGAAGGAGGTCCCACACCCTGCAAACAAAGAAAGTTGGACTTTGGTTCAAAACCAGTAAGTGTGGCAGAGTAAAGTAGATTGGTTGGGCAGTATGTGGTTGAAGAAATGCTGCCCGTGAACACCGTTGACTCGCCCTCGTTTCGTGCCATTATATCCAAGATCCCTACCAGCAACGTCACTGAGCTGCCTCACAGAGCATCTTTTTCTAGTTACTTGGATAAGCAATACGCAACGATGCGATAAAGTGAGTATTGGAAAAACTGGTAGTCATTTTTATGTTATGGGAATGGGGGATCATTCGCTGCTAAAAGTAACTAATAAAGTAACTTGTAATCTAACTTAGTTACTTTTGAAAGCAAGTAGTCAGTAACTTAACTAAGTTTCTTTTTAAAGAAGTAGTCAGTAGTCAGATTACTGTTTCAAAGTAACTATGGCGGCGGCACGGTGGTGTAGTGGTTAGCGCTGTCGCCTCACAGCAAGAAGGTCCGGGTTCGAGCCCCGTGGCCGGCGAGGGCCTTTCTGTGTGGAGTTTGCATGTTCTCCCCGTGTCCGCGTGGGTTTCCTCCGGGTGCTCCGGTTTCCCCCACAGTCCAAAGACATGCAGGTTAGGTTAACTGGTGACTCTAAATTGAGCGTAGGTGTGAATGTGAGTGTGAATGGTTGTCTGTGTCTATGTGTCAGCCCTGTGATGACCTGGCGACTTGTCCAGGGTGTACCCCGCCTTTCGCCCGTAGTCAGCTGGGATAGGCTCCAGCTTGCCTGCGACCCTGTAGAACAGGATAAAGCGGCTAGAGATAATGAGATGAGATGAGATGAGTAACTATGGTAACACTGACCGTGAGTAGAGAAAAACAAAATGGCGGCACGTGTTGCTGAACCAACCGAGGATGAAATAAAAACTTGACTCGAAAATAAAACAAAAAAAATACAAAAAAAAAAGCGCAACGGAATACAAGTATTTGATGGTAAGGACGTCTCTTTTTTTTTTCAAGAATTATTATTATTATCGCATTTTTCACAAATTGCGCCTGTCATTTCACCAGTTTGTTTACATTCTAAGCAGAAATGATTTTGTTGGATGTTTTGTGTAAACTTTTTATTTGTCGAATTTGCAAAAAAATAAAAATGCTCTGTTTCTCAAAATCCAGTCAATGTGGATAAAATAACAGTTATTCCACTCAATCTCGTCGTACATGGTTTATAGACAACTCGGTGCTACGCGCCTCGTCGGCTATCCGCTCATGTACGACTCGATTTCGTGGAATAACTGTTTATATAGTAAATAATAAAAATACATTAAATAGCCCTTTTCTACAACTGCAGTAATCTATACATATTATATCAAGAACCGCTCAACTAAGTAAAGAGAAACGACATCCACTATTACTTTAAGACATGAAGAAGTGTCTTTTAGTTAATAAAAATAAAGAAAAAACACTGAATTAGACGGCGTGTCCACACTTTTGACTGGTACTCTATGTGGTCGTATTGCACAACACGTGAGAGCTAAAATGCAAAGTACATCAACTTTGAGGAACTCAGAAGAAGCAATATGGAGCAGACTGCAGTTTATAAAATACATTTTGACTGGTTAATTACTGAGATCTCTCTCTCAGTAAGGGTGTACCTGCTGGATGGGGCTCTGGGCCTGGAAGAGGATGCGTCGACCCAGCAGCTCGGCGAAGATGCAGCCCACAGACCAGATGTCGATGGCGTTGGAGTAATGGCGGCTTCCCATGAGGATCTCGGGGGCGCGGTAGTACTGCGTCACCACTTCCTGGGTCATGTGACGCGACTCATCAGGCTCCTCCACCCGAGCAAGACCGAAGTCACAGATCTGTGGTGGAAAGTATTTGTTTTGGATTATTTAGCAAGCCAGAGGTGACGGGGGACGACACCTCCGCTCTCTGAGGTGACATGAGGAGAAAAGTGAGAGGAAGTAGTAGAGACCGGGACTGAGCAAGGAAACAATACGAGATCTGAAATGACATTTTAGCCACCAAAAATTTCACCTAAAAATGGCCAAACTGGAAAATTTCATTTACCGCTTAGTAAAAATGCAAACTCCAGAACATTCCACCTGATGACTTCTTCACTTTAAAGCATAAAATCTTCATCAGTCGCAAAACATAGTGTACAGTATACAATAAATATATATTTTTGCGTGATATTATGCTTGCATTTGAATTTATGAATTGATTTGAGTCATGTTCTCAAGTATTTTTTAATCATGCATTAAGTAATGAATGCTTTTAATTAGCACTTTTCAATTTTCACATACATTATTACAATTTAAGTGACAGCGCAAAAAAGTTCAAGTGCTTGCTGGCTCTCAGGTTCTGTCCAGTGAATTCAGAGTTTTAAAGATGACCAATGATGCCCCTTTTCCTCAAGGCGACGCAGTTCCCTGAGGTCTTAATGAACCGTCCGCGACATGCTTTGGTCAAAATACCACAAGGATAAAACACCACAGCTCCTTCTCCCCCTGTCTAAACATCTCATCTCATCTCATTATCTCTAGCCGCTTTATCCTGTTCTACAGGGTCGCAGGCAAGCTGGAGCCTGTCCCAGCTGACTACGGGTGAAAGGCGGGGTACACCCTGGACAAGTCGCCAGGTCATCACAGGGCTGACACATAGACACAGACAACCATTCACACTCACATTCACACCTACGCTCAATTTAGAGTCACCAGTTAACCTAACCTGCATGTCTTTGGACTGTGGGGGAAACCGGAGCACCCGGAGGAAACCCACGCGGACACGGGGAGAACATGCAAACTCCGCACAGAAAGGCCCTCGCCGGCCACGGGGCTCGAACCCGGACCTTCTTGCTGTGAGGCGACAGCGCTAACCACTACACCACCGTGCCGCCGAATCTCTCAGTCATTTAAAAAAAAAAAAGCAATAATACGATTAAAATCCATAAAATTCTGTTCTTATACATGCCGTATGGTCGCCAGTTTGAAGTCAGCATGCGGAGTTAAGATCCAAAATGGTGGAAAAGTGTCAATCGCCAGTTCTGTTAACGGATTGCTTGAGTTGACGATGACTGACAGAGTAGACACTTGAAATGGATTATAGAATGGGCCGCATACCGGGGCGGATCGCTACCGGACGTGACGTCTCTTGCAAACAAAGAATGACAGGAAAACAATCAGCTTTTGGAAACTAAAGGTAACTCAGCCTGTATCATAATACCCCGTCACTGAACTATTTTACGAATGACAGATTATAAATAAAGAGTGTTTCTTCTTGTGGCATTCTGTAATAAACAGCACCATCATTACACACTTACATGACACACTCAAACAAATAAAGCCTCTTAATAGTAGGCGTATCAGACGCTCGCTGGCCGCGCTGTGAAAATTGCCCATGCAGACGCTCATCTAAGTTTCCAAACCTGTCATTGCTTAACTCTTGAATATTTTCTATCGTGAATACTCTCACTAAAAAGCTTATAATCTCTGCTTTACAAATAAATGTATCTGTTTAAGATCTGTTCAGTACTTTGGGAGTAACGGCGGGTTGAAGTCGGTACAACAAAGTAAAAACTCTGCTCGCGGGACGTCGGGAAACTGCCGGTGCTTTTCTTTTTGAGTCACGGGAAAGCACTCAGGCTCTCTCTCTCTCTCTCTCTCTCTCTCGCTTCTGATCGGTTTCCCACTGGATTACTCATGGATATCAATCAGATCGCTTTTATAGGGATGTTCTCTCGCTCTCACTGTTTCTGATGAAGGATTCAGCAAAATTTTCCGTCTGCTAGTTTTGATGTTATGATTCACGGGAGACTTTAAAGTGAGTTTTCATAGCTTTACCTACTTGTTTTTTTTTTTTTCAAATCAAACTGATTCCTGTAAATAAATAACTATTGTAGAATATAACGAGTTGTTTAGATGAAAAGTATTGAGATCTTAGTGGTCAGAATGAGATTTTAATAAACCAGAAGTCAGAAACGCGAGTGTCAATTTCAGCTCAGTGAATGTGAATTGTTTATTGGATGTGGATCAGACAGTTTTTTCGAGGTTCGCCTTGAAAGCTGTGAATATTAATCGAAATAATCATTTATATTCTTTCATATAAACACTAGTAGGCCCTACGGAGAAATACAAAGGCCTACAGGGCACAAAGAGGGGATCAGAAATAATATTTTATTACTTTATTATTGATTTAACATTTTACTGAATTAGCATAACATAATTAATACTAATTAAATACTGATTTGCATAATATCTTGAAAAATATCGTTTTGGACCATGTGATCCTCAGACAGAATATTACGGCGGTTTTTGAAAAATTAAGCCGTTTCGTCAATCTTTGATTTGTAATATCTCAAGAACGGATAAGCATATTTTAATTCTGTCAAAAGTATGTTGATCTGCCTTCAATTCTGAATTTAATGAGAGCAGTTTCAAGCAATTTGGATTGAATTAAAAATTTCACCTGATATGCCGACTTAATGCAAGAAAAAAAAAAAGAAAGAAATCATCATTTTTAGCTTTGGCTAAAAATAGATTGTCGGACAGGAGGACAAGAAGTCGTAAAGGAGAAGAAAGAGGGAGATTAATATACAGCAAAGCAAAAAAAGCTCCCAATTAATCATGACGAGCAGCTCTCTATCGCTTTAAGGCCCGTCACATGATAACAGAAAGAGAGATTTTCGGCGTGAGATGTCGATCAGCTCTCAAAGTGGAATGTCGAATGAAGAAAATCAATGAGCTGAGCGAGCCAGCATGCTGAAATGACAATCTGTACTGAGAAGCACATGTTGAGACTTACACACACACACACACACACACACACACACACACACACACACACACACACACACACACACACAAAAGACACTAAAAGGTTCAGCGTAACCTGCAGAGGGCCAATCAGACATGGATGAGGATGTCTCTGAAGAACAGCAGTTCAGCGGGTGCTAAAAGTAGGAAAAATGTTTTTTCTTTCCGGAAATGGAGCTTAAAGGATAAATGAGCTAATGCATGTTAAATAATTCTCCATCGGCAGCCTGAGAGCTTCATCTATTCCATATTTTGCCTTGAGGACATTTCTCTAGCTGCATGACCCACACACACACACAGCTTTAGTAGCTCTCTGCCTTCGGGCTCAGGAATAAAGATTTATGCTGGGACTCAAGCACATAAATCAATCCCGAAGCAGCCATGACCTCGTGCAGCCTCATGTTTCTGTGTGTGTTAGCATTTGATCTAAAAATATAAGACCTGAATTACTGTCACCCTCGTACATTACAGGAATACAGTAATACAAATACACCACTACTGTGCATTTACGTTAGAGAACTCGCCATACTGCGCTACGTTCACACTGCAGGCTGAAGTGACTCAAATCCGATCTTTTCGCCCATATGTGACCTGTATCCGATCTTTTATTGACAATATGAACGACACAGATCCGATTTTTTCAAATCCGACCCAGGCCGTTTGGATATGTGGTGCTAATTCCGATCCCTATCCGCTCTTTTCATATGCGACTTCAGTCTGAACCGCCAGGTCGCATTCATCCGACTTACACGTCATCAACAAGCCACAAACGTCACTATTCTGCGCTGAAGTAGGCGGCGGGTCTCTCAAAAAAGTTACAACATGGCGCATAATCACGGGCGCAGATAGAGGGTGGGACGAGTCATATTTAAATTCACCTCGTTCGGTCCCCCCACTTATAGGGAGGAAAAAACGTCTATGCTGTCTTTCTTTGCATAAGGCAAACCTCACGGAAAAATCAAAAGACTAATTACCATTCGGTTTATTGAGGTGCACAGCAGTGTATACATAGTTGCAACAACTCACATAAAACAAAGACTGATATTCGGTTGGCTGAGCTGCGCAGACTGCACAGGTTGCGAGCTCGAGCTTGGTTGCTATGGTTACTAACAACAAGTTTGACAGGCATATCGGGGTTGGGGTTGGTTTGCTGGCAGCTTTGTCCCCCCCAGTTTTTTGTCCCCCCCCCAGTTCAAAAAACGTATCTGCGCCCCTGCGCATGACATCAATGCGAGGGACGCTTCGGGCTGTGAAGGTTCAGAATCTTCTCAATGGAAGGACGCAGAGGTTAGGGAGCTGATTTCCATTTGGGGGGATGCAGCTATTCAAGCTAGATTGGATGGGTCATACCGCAACCGGGCGGTTTTACTTCCGTAAACACTGGCCATGCTCACTGCGTGTGAAGTCGTCGTATCCTGCAGTGCGCATGCGGAACACTTTTAGGTCGCTTTTCGTTCATACTGAGGATCACATACAAGTTGCATATATTTGTTAATGTGAACGACCTCACAAAAAAATCGGATTTCACAAAAAAATCGGAATTGAGCATTAAGCCTTGCAGTGTGAACGTAGCGTTAGAGATCAAAATAAAGGGAACACGCACTAACAGAGCGCTGAGGGCAACGTTTAAAGCTAGACGCCCTTTGAATTTCATAAAATCAGTGAAATTTAGTTCCGTCTGAAATGTGGTCATTGTGATGTTTACTTCTGTAATATCTCACAAAATATCAGGCCATTCTGTGGCTGGGAAGTTATTTAATTTGAGGGGATTCCTGAGCAAATAATGTGCATGAAACATAATTCCTCACTTCGGCCGTCAGACTTCTGTCGCATGTCCCAGACCCGGTGAAATGCAACCGAATTGTCTTGGCCAGCCCTAAGGGTCCCATCTGCATCTCATCATTGCTGAGGAGTGTGCTCCCATCACCCAATCAAGCATCCAGCCAGAGCAGGTCATGATATATTTTTTACCATATTAACATGCCATTGTTGTGTGTTATGCCTGATGTAAAGACTCTCGTCTCTGCGAGCCTACCACACAGATTTAATACTTGTCATTTTTAGGGCATACCTAACAACGTGTGTTTTCTTTCTCTCTCTTCCCCCCCAATCTGTCCCTCTGAGTTACATGTTGGTCCTGGGATTGAAATGCTGACCTCTTCTGCCCCTCGGACCTGCTTGATCCATCCTGGTGCCCTGTGTCTGGTCGGGGTCTGGTCTTATCGCACCGCTCCTGTGAAGGACGGCCCCATGAGGACAGTTGAGGGTTATACCTGGAGGACGCTCTGGACTCTTACAGTAACGCTTTCATGGCTGAGGACTACAGTTGTCTTGCTAACTTTAGGACTGCAGTTATCATGAATCAATTTTGCACTCAAGTTTCCATCAATGAAGAGTTATAACATCAACGAAACTGTCCTCATGTTAAAACTGTTAATATTACAGTCAGGCTGTCTGTTGTTGCCCAAATGAGGATGGGTTCCCTTTTGAGTCTGGTTCCTCTCGAGGTTTCTTCCTCATGTCGTCTGAGGGAGTTTTTCCTTGCCACCGTCGCCACAGGCTTGCTCATTGGGGATAGATTAGGGATAAAATTAGCTCATGTTTTAAGTCGTTCAAATTCTGTAAAGCTGCTTTGCGACAATGTTTATTGTTAAAAGCGCTATACAAATAAACTTGACTTGACTTGACTTCGCGCAGTCAAGCAGACAGAGGAAGTCCGTGTGTGTGTGCGTGCATGCGCAGGTTTACCTTTGAGCGTGCACTGACAGTTCCATCATTCTGATGCTAAACGAACAGCTGTCTGAGGTGCTCGCTGACCGCCGATATTTATTAGTTTGGTCCTGCGTTTCCTTTCCTTCATATATAACATAACGTCTTTTCTTCTTCTCGCTTTCTTTCCGTTACTGTAGTCGCTCTTTCACGTTTCATTCGCACACTCACGTCCTCCATTTTTCTCTCCTGTTTCAAATTTGTATCCCACAATGCCTTGCGCGAACAGGGAAAGCCCACCACGGGACGTGGTGCATGACGTAGTATCTTGTATTGGGTCATGGTGAAGCAGGAAAAAATAGCAGAGAATTTAGGGCCACGTGGCTCTAAATTCATTAATTGTTCTATTAAAAAAATAAATAAATAAAATCGGAAGTCTGATTCAAATTCAGTAGCTTTCGGTCCACTAAAGAAAAATAATTAGGTGTCGGGGAAAATTCTTTTTATGACCTCAGCTCATTATCTCTAGCCGCTTTATCCTGTTCTACAGGGTCGCAGGCAAGCTGGAGCCTATCCCAGCTGACTACGGGCGAAAGGCGGGGTACACCCTGGACAAGTCGCCAGGTCATCACAGGGCTGACACATAGACACAGACAACCATTCACACTCACATCCACACCTACGGTCAATTTAGAGTCACCAGTTAACCTGACCTGGTTAACTGGTGGAGGTGGCCGGGGAGAGGGAAGTCTGGGCTGCTCTGCTTAGGCTGCTACCCCCGCGACCCGGATAAGCGGTAGAAGATGGATGGATGGATATTATGAAAAACTGACTTTTTCATACTTGTGCACATACATTTGGGTATCTAGAGTGTCTACCAACCCACAATCTCTGAAATAAGACGCCCAGTCAGTTTCTTTTACGTTACCCGTTTCAAAAAACACAAGCTTCAACAAGCCGTTCAGATTCAGCTACAGTTTGTCACAAGCAGAGCTCATTAAAATAATCCCGCCCCCTCATCTTCTGAGTATCTCCACTCATGGCGTGAGAACTGCCTTTGTGAATGAATGTTCATGAGGAAAGTGCGACCTGATTGGCTGGCAGAAGTGGGGGTGCGGCGAGCAGTGGCTCATTATCATTTAAAGGAACAGGCCGCTCCTCAAATCAGCTGTTTTGAACAGGGCTGTTTAGAAGGAGCTGTGGTGTTTTATCCTTGTGGTATTTCAACCAAACCGTGTCACAGACGTTTCATTAAGACCTCAGAGAACCGTGTCAACTTGCGGAAAAGGGGTATCTTAGGTCACCTTTAAAACTCTGAATTCACTCTTTTTGTATAGACGGGAAAAATTTATGTTTATGTTTTTTTCATACTGTATTAGTGACCTAGTATGAGGGTGTGTTTATTAATAGAGACTTGGAGGCATAGGAACAAGTTTGCATTTTAATTTCACTTTGTTTGATAATTACACCTTCATGGTAACGTGTCAGAACATGATCCATGCCGCATTGGTTTGGTGTCCACTGCTCCGGCACGACAAACCACACTGCAAATGGATAATTGGTGTTTTTTTATTTTTATTTCACCATCTCAACTGTTCAATACGTAGTCTTTAATTTTAACATTATTTTTGAGACATCTCACGAAAAATTTTATGCTGTACTAATGTCACCTTCATGATCACATGTACGTTTTTTTTTTTTAATTTTCATGTGGAGACTTTTTTTTTTTTTTTAAATGAGGAGTAAAAAACCATGCTTCCATAAAGCCGTTCTCTGCTCCCATATGCCAGCGTAAAAATGCTTCAGAAACATCCATATAGTTGCCCGATGAGGCCTGAGTGTATGAATGCTGACGCTGGAGGACGATACTAACCTTGAGCACACAGTTGCTGTTGACGAGAAGGTTGCCAGGTTTGATGTCTCTGTGCAGAATGCCGGCGGAGTGCAGATACTTCAAACCTGAGGACGTGACAACAGAAACAACGGTCAAAAAAAAAAAAAATCCATTAGATATCTGAAGTGCGCATCCTGATGTATGACAAATTAAAGGAAAACCCAGTGGCTCTGTAATGCTTTGGGGGCATTTATTTATTGTGTGCCATGCTTCGACTCGACTCGTCCTCTCAGACTGAAGGAGCACTGCAAATTAAAAAAACAAACAAACAAGAAAACACAAAGTCCTTCTGATTGTTCAGCTTTATCTAATGATGGAAACACTTCGATCAGAATGGGCGTGGCCTCTTCCAGAAAGACTCCGCCCCCATGCTTAGGGCATGATAGCCTACTGAATGTATGATGAGGATAAAAATGATGTCTGAGAGCTAACAGGTTCAAACAGTTGGGAAATTTCCAGCCTTACGTCATGGAACCTGAAAGCAAAGCAGCACAGCCAAAGACTCGTCCCCCAATTATGTGGTACGAGTTAAAACGACCCGCAGGAATCATAACAGGGCAGCCGTTTCTATTTAACTGTCTTTGAGCCAGATCGCTCATGATAATTGGCCTCCAAGAGCCTCATGGATGGCGTGTAATCTCACTCCGCAGAGCTGCAAGAGCGGCACGCTGACAGGATCAGAACAGAGACAGAACAGAGATACAATTATATCTTATGATGACATGCTGCAAATCATATAATACTGTGTGAAGTGTCTATAATATTTAGTCAGTCCATTTAGGCTACGTTCACACTGCAGGCTGAAGTGACTCAAATCCGATCTTTTCGCCCATATGTGACCTGTATCCGATCTTTTATTGACAATATGAGCGACACAGATCCGATTTTTTCAAATCCGACCCAGGCCGTTTGGATATGTGGTCCTAATTCCGATTCCTATCCGCTCTTTTCATATGCGACTTCAGGTTGAACCGCCAGGTCGCATTCATCCGACTTGCACGTCATCAACAAGCCACAAACGTCACTATTCTGCGCTGAAGTAGGCAGCGGGTCTCTCAAAAAAAGTTACAACAACATGGCGCATAATCACGGGCGCAGACAGAGGGTGGGACTCGTCCCACCCAGATTTAAATTCACCTCGTTCGGTCCCCCCCATTTATAGGGAGGAAAAAACGTTTATGCTGTCTTTCTTTGCATAAGGCAAACCTCACGGAAAAATCAAAAGACTAATTACCATTTGGTTTATTGAGGTGCACAGCAGTGTATACATAGTTGCAACAACTCACATAAAACAAAAGAAAGACTGATATTCGGTTGGTTGAGCTGCGCAGACTGCACAGGTTGCGAGCTCGAGCTTGGTTGCTATGGTTACTAACAACAAGTTTGACAGGCATATCGGGGTTGGGGTTGGTTTGCTGGCAGCTTTGTCCCCCCCAGTTCAAAAAACGTATCTGCGCCCCTGCGCATGACATCAATGCGAGGGACGCTTCGGGCTGTGAAGGTTCTGAATCTTCTCAATGGAAGGACGCAGAGGTTAGGGAGCTGATTTCCATTTGGGGGGATGCAGCTATTCAAGCTAGATTGGATGGGTCATACCGCAACCGGGCGGTTTTACTTCCGTAAACACTGGCCATGCTCACTGCGTGTGACGTCGTCGTATCCTGCAATGCGCATGCGGAACACTTTTAGGTCGCTTTTCGTTCATACTGAGGATCACATACAAGTCGCATATATTTGTTAATGTGAACGACCTCACAAAAAAATCGGATTTCACAAAAAAATCGGAATTGAGCATTAAGCCTTGCAGTGTGAACGTAGCGTTAGTGTGCAGAATGTGGTTTGGGATGCAGCCCTGAAATCTGACTGGTACCAAATCTGCTAAAGAGAAAATCCTAGCAGCAGGAAGACAGAATTTTTTAAAACAAAAGTACATATTTGTTAAACCTGGACTGTACGAGCTGCCAAGAAACCACCTTTTCTTTCCTAATACTGTTCCTGAAACCCTCAGTGTCAGCTGATATCAACATCACACTGTTTCCTTTAAAAACTACCAAGCGTTCAATTTCTATCTATCTATCTATCTATCTATCTATCTATCTATCTATCTATCTATCTACAGTGGCATGCAAAAGTTCGGGCGCCCTTGCTGAAAATGTCTGTTACTGTGAATAGTTAAGTGAGCAGAAGATGAATTGATCACCAAAAGGCATAAAGGTAAAGACGACACATTTCTTTTCAGCGTTTTCTGCAAGATTTGTGTCTTATTTTTGTTTTGTACAATTGGAGAGTGAAAAAAAAGAAAAGGAACACCATGCAAAAGTTTGGGCACCCCAATACATTTGAGTTCTCAGGTAACTTTTACCAAGGCTCCAGACCTTAATTAGCTTACTGAGATGTGGCTTGTTCAAATTCTTCGTTAGGAAAGGTCAGATGATGCAGATTTCAAAGCTGTATAAATTCTCTGACTCCTCAAACTTGTCCCTAAAATCAACAGCCATGGGCTCCTCTAAGCAACTCGCTCGCATTCTGAATAATAAAATAATCGATGCTCACAAAGCAGGAGAAGGCTACATGAACGTAGCAAAGTGTTTTCAGGTAGCTGTTTCCTCAGATTGTAATGTTATTAAGAAATGGCAGTTAACAGAAACAGTGGAGATCAAGGTGAGGTCTGGAAGATGAAGAAAACTTTCTGAAAGAACTGCTCGTTGGATTGCTAGAAAGGCAAATAAAAACCCCTGTTTGACTGCAAAAGACCTTCAGAAAGATTTAGCAGACCCTGGAGTGGTGGTGCACTGTTCTACTATGCAGCGACACCTGAACAAATATGACCTTCATGGGAGAGTCATCAGAAGAAAACCGTTCCTGCGTCCGAGCCACAAAATTCAGCGTCTGAAGTTTGCAAATGAACATCTAAATAAGCCTGATGCATTTTGGAAACAAGTCCTGTGGACTGATGAAATCAAAATAGAACTTTTTGGCCACAATGTGCAAAGGTATGTTTGGAGAAAAAAGGGTGCCAAATTCCAGGAAAAGAACACCTCTCCAACTCTGAAGCATGGGTGTGGATCGATCATGCTTTGGGGTTGTGTTGCAGCCAGTGGCACAGGGCACATTTCATTGGTCGAGGGAAGCATGGATTCGAATAAATACCAGCAAATTCTGGAAGCAAACATCACACCATCTGTAAAAACGTTGAAGTTAAAAAGAGGATGGGTCCTACAATAAGACGATGATCCAAAAGACACCTCAAAATCTACAATGGAATACCTCAAGAGGCACAAGCTGAAGGTTTTGCCCTGGCCCTCACAGTCCCCGACCTAAACATCATTGAAAATCTGTGGATAGATCTCAAAAGAGCAGTGCATGCAAGACAGCCCAGGAAACTTGTAGAACTGGAAGCCTTTTGGAAGGACGAATGTGTGAAAATCCCCGAGGTAAGAACTGAAAGATTATTAGCCGGCTACAAAAAGTGTTTACAACTGTGATAGTTGCCAAAGCGGGTGTTACTAGGTACTAACCATGCAGGGTGCCCAAACTTTTGCTTCAGGCCCTTTTCATTTTTTGTCATTTTGAAAATGTAAAAGATGAAAATAAAAAATTGTTTTTGCTTAAAATATAAAGGGAATGAGTCATCTTTAACTTTATGCCTTTTGGCGATCGTTTCATGTTCAACTTGCTTAACTGTTCACAGTAACAGCAATTTTGACTAGGGGTGCCCAAACTTTTGCAGACCACTCTATCTATCTATCTAGCTAGCTAGCTAGCTAGCTAAAGATATCTATCTCATTATCTCTAGCCGCTTTATCCTGTTCTACAGGGTCGCAGGCAAGCTGGAGCCTATCCCAGCTGACTACGGGCGAAAGGCGGGGTACACCCTGGACAAGTCGCCAGGTCATCACAGGGCTGACACATAGACACAGACAACCATTCACACTCACATTCACACCTACGGTCAATTTAGAGTCACCAGTTAACCTAACCTGCATGTCTTTGGACTGTGGGGGAAACCGGAGCACCCAGAGGAAACCCACGCGGACACGGGGAGAACATGCAAACTCCGCACAGAAAGGCCCTCGCCGGCCCTGGGGCTCGAACCCAGGACCTTCTTGCTGTGAGGCGACAGCGCTAACCACTACACCACCGTGCCACCCCTTTACAAATATATATTTGTTAATACCAGCTGGCACCTGGCTTTTGTTGATATATATATATATATATATCCACATTCACTGGATATGAGCAATCTCACGCTCTGATTGGCTACTCTACTACTCGCCTATAGACCCTTCCCACGTGACATCACGACAAACGCGGCCGCCATTTTGGACATGAACTACCAGTAGTCTACCACAGCCAACAACGAGGAACGACGGCGAAGCATTGAAAGGAATATAGCCATCAAAGAAAGTTTTTACTTTCAGCAAGACTTCCATCATGCCATTATATTGTTGTGCACCTGGATGTAGTAACCGTCAACACACAAGGCAAGATTTATCATTTTATCGGATCCCGACAGATGCTGACCGACGGAGAAGATGGATGGTCTCTAAAATATTGGCAAAATGATGTTTATTGACATAGTAATCGTGTGTAATGGGAAGCATTTGCATATCCGAAGTGTTGTGTTTACATCAAAGATAAAATAAACCGATATGACAACGACTGCTGCTGCCAGGTTGGGGACACAAACTAGTAGAAAGGAAGTGTGCCAATAGTGCCAACACACTTCCTTTGTGGTCGATTCTGCTTTAAGGTAAGATGCATTTAATTATTCGTCTGCTGTGGGTTTGGAATCGGTAGCCTGAGCGATTCGTTCATGTTTGTGGTGCCATTTGTTTGTTGACGCGTGTTGAAATGGAAGATTGGTTGTTGACATGATTTCCAGTGATGCTTTGGTGCTGCTGTGGATCAGATGTGTTGAGTAGCCTGACTGTTTTTTTTTCTTGCGTGTGGTATCATTGTTGACGCGAGGTTGTTTTTTGAACATGCCAACGCGGACACGATTTCCCCTGATGAGTTATGACTTCAGACGCGATGCGTGTGTGGAGTCCGCGTGATATGTGCGTAAGATAGGCTTCTCATGTGTTTGGAGATCCGCGCTCTGAGACAAGCGCAAGCACCCCCCCCCCCAAGGGAAAAAAGGGACCCCCCGAAAATATCGGCATAGTTCGAACACTGGGTTGGAGAAAGTAATGGCAAATAGTGAGTGCACAAACCATAGAAGGTAAACTGTACACAGCGCCAGGGCAGTGTGATGGTATGTCTACTTTTAGATTGTGTTAGCTTATCAATGAACACACTCGTCACTCGACGAGTTTCACGTCTTTATGACGGATACTTAAATGCGCGTTAGGTATTATTGTTGCAGTCTAAGCAGTCATTGTAGCAGCTAGATTGTAGCAGCGAGAACTGAAACGGTCTGTGCCATAAACCGTTATTTCTTCATGTCCAAAATGGCGGTCGCGTTTACGAAGGTCACATGAGTGAAAAGGGTCTATCAGCTCATATCCTTGACTTGCAAGTGATGTCAAAGCAAAATAGAAACCCGGACGTCGGCCATGTTGGTGGAGATACAAATGCAGGGTCAAGCGACATTCCATACAAAACATAATCATGCGTTCGCAACTCTCTTTGTTTTTCCACTGCTTTAAGCGTTCTTTTAGCGATGCCATATCTTTGTGCTGTATATGGTCATGGTTACAACAGTACTTGTGACCGTAGCACGTTCCGATTTTTTAGAATTCCGTCCGTGATTCGGAAAGAGGGCGAGGAAACTGAGGCCTAGTACAGAGACGAGACGAGCACGGCTGAACAACATCGGCAGGGCTGATCTAACAGAGACTAAAACCAAAACAGCTCGTGTTTGCAGTAATCATTTAATCTCAGGTGAGATTCAAAAGCTTTCTCGATAATATCAGGGAAGAATTTTATTTCGTGTTGCTAGAATTTTGCTATAAAATGAGCGTTCTCTCTTGTCGTGGTTCACTCGGTCGTTGGTATAATTTTAACACTTGTATTACCGTTTCGCTTCTAGGAGCGCCAGCAAAATTATACGATAGAAACAATCCAGACTGGGCGCCCACTCAGAACACGGGCTATGCTTCGTCTAAAGTCGGACTTGATTCTTCGGCAGCCGAACCAGATAGAACGCGATACCTGGGGACTCGATGGTTGGTAGAAGCGTCTTATCTTCAGAATAGTCTGACTTTTTTAAATAATATGGGTCAAAATCACATATCTACCTTCTCTTTGTATCGAATCTTCGCTCGATTGTTCAAATCGTGGTAACACTGAGAAAACTCAGCACTGTTTACAGACACGCTTTCAGCGGCTGCCGTCCTCATTGCTTTGTTTATCCGCCATCATGGTGAACGCTCATGACGTAGCACATTTTGATCACATGGTTGCAAGTCATCTATACTGTCAGTAGAGAAAAACAAAATGGTGGCACTTGTTGCTGAACCAAACAAGGACGAAATAAAAACTCTCCTTGAAAACAAAACTCCCGCAAAAAAAGCAACAAAATATGGAATAAAAGTATTTGATGGTAAGAACATATGCTTTTTAAAAATTTTTCAAGAATTATTATTATTATTATTATTATAGGCGGCACGGTGGTGTAGTGGTTAGCGCTGTCGCCTCACAGCAAGAAGGTCCGGGTTCGAGCCCCGTGGCCGGCGAAGGCCTTTCTGTGCGGAGTTTGCATGTTCTCCCCGTGTCCGCATGGGTTTCCTCCGGGTGCTCCGGTTTCCCCCACAGTCCAAAGACATGCAGGTTAGGTTAACTGGTGACTCTAAATTGACCGTAGGTGTGAATGTGAGTGTGAATGGTTGTCTGTGTCTATGTGTCAGCCCTGTGATGACCTGGCGACTTGTCCAGGGTGTACCCTGCCTTTCGCCCGTAGTCAGCTGGGATAGGCTCCAGCTTGCCTGCGACCCTGTAGAACAGGATAAAGCGGCTGCAGATAATGAGATGAGATGAGATGAGATGAGAAATAAATAAATAAATAAATAAATAAATATGCTTGGTTTCTCAAAATCCAGTGAATGTGGAGAGAATAAAACAGTTATTCCACTCAATCTTGTCGTACATGGATTAGAGCCGACTCGGTGCTACGTGCCTCATCGGCTATCAGCTCATGTACGACGTGGAATAACTGTTAAATATATATCTTGATCAAGATTCAAAGGCTTTCTGGTCACATGTGCATCAACATCACATCAATATACAAATAAATTATCATCGATATCTTTCATATGTGATCCACCATTTTTTTCCTTCGATATGCAGGATGTAACAGTAAGCAAATAACAAGACAAAAAGTCTGGCATGACGGTTAATTATCAACTAATTACCAGCTTGTCCTTTTTTTTTTTTTACAGATTAAAAAAAATCAGTCACACCTAGTTTTCTTTTTTTGGCTCACAAGACCGATGTACATACCTGAAACAACTTGCACCAAATCGAGTCACTTCTTTTACTGAACTGGCTTTTCTGCTGGACAAGTTTTATTCGCTTTTAGTGTTGGTGTCTCCCATTTCGCTGTCTCACGGGGTGAACGAAAAATTGTAAATCTTCAGGTTAAACTGTACAAATCGGCACCTCTGATTGTGCAAACAGCATCGCACGGCCCACGTTATACGAAATGTTCTTATGCAAGTAAATTCCAAGAGCAATTTTATCCCAGTGGGTGAACTTCCCCAATCCTGTAGCTTTAAGAATCTGTCATACCGTATGTTTCAATCCAGATGAATTATTTATGAGTCCTCTTTGGCTCTTTGGAAGAGAAAGTCTCAATTTGGGGAGTGACTGTGGGTGTGTCTGACTGTGACCCGGACAAATGTGAGCTGGTGTGTGTGTGTGTGTGTTTCTTACCTCGAAGGATCTGGTAGAGAAAGACTTTGACATGGTCGGAGCTGAGGGGCTGTGGAGACACGATGATCTTATGGAGGTCGCTCTGCATCAACTCCGTCACTACGTAGCTACATTAGGAGCTTCATTAAGGAAGAACACAGCTCTTAAACAAGATCAACTCTGAGCTCCTGCTCCCTTACGTATCCCCCCGCCGCTCTCGCTTAGATCAGAATGCAAGCGATTGAAGGAATAAGACACTTATTATGAATGTTGACTTCAACAAATAATTATCCCTGAAACGAGTAAGTAAAGAGCAGTGTCTCTCCTCAGGGATTTCAAACAGCATCCTGGGAAACTGTCATTCTGAAATAGCATTTTGCTTCTTGAAATAGCGTCAAAATCCACGTTATACGTTTCGTAAATACATTCAGTCGGTAAACAGGAAGTCGATGTGCGACAGACCTAAAAATGGTACACACGGTATAGAAGCCCAAGCTGAAGCTCGATACCAAATATCAAGCAGGTGTGATTTGTAGTTGCTGAGAAAAGTGTGAGGAAAATTTTGGAAATCCACGCTATATATGTTTTGTAAATACACTGTCGGTAAACAGGAAGTCGATGTGCGACAGACCTAAAAATGGTACACACGGTATAGAAGCCCAAGCTGAAGCTCGATACCAAATATCAAGCAGGTGTGATTTGTAGTTGCTGAGAAAAGTGTGAGGAAAATTTTGGAAATCCACGCTATATATGTTTTGTAAATACACTGTCGGTAAACAGGAAGTCGACGTGTGACTGACCTGAAAACGGTATACACGGCATAGATACAGGCCCGGCGCCATGGGGGGGCGAAAGGGGGCGTCGCCCCCTCGTGGCTACAGCCCCGCCCCCTCAACGGAGACTCAGATCACTTAATTGTTTTCTTATGAAAATATAATGTATTATAGACGTATTAATTATTTGCATTTTCAAATACGAAATATTAAGTGGTTGCGCATTGCACAAAAATACATTTCACATAAATCACTACTAAAACTGGCACGGTAGAACAAATCTGATTGGTTGTTATGATTTTTACGTTGCAATCGTAGAATTCAACTGTATTAAGGTAGGATTATTTCAAAAAGCCTGAATTTAATATTAACCCTGTTTTAGACATATGTATCAATCCTAACTACTGGGGACTAGTTATTGTGGGTGTGTGTGTGAAATGCTGACACAGCCGCGCGCACACAGACCTGTGATAAGGACAAGGGGCGGGGTCGTGCGGGCGGGCGGGGGTTTTACATGTAGTCTACACTTACAAGTGCACTGTCTCTGCAATATCCTGTAATATGCAGTCAGTTTGCAGGAGTAGTCTTTCCCCTTCCGAATTAAACGAATTCAAGCACAATATTGTGAATCCATTTTCTTTCTTTGTAGGCTAAGTTTATCTCCGTTTATGTTGGTGTATGTGTTCATATATGGTCCGCTTTGTGCGCAAATAGCGTAAGAATGTGTGTCGTTGACGTCACCCCCCATGCAGCGGGGGTGAAAATTCATCACTTCAGAGTGTTTTGTCCCCACACGCCTAAACTGGGATCGCGGATTAAGTGGTTAGCGTTGACTCGGTGCGAGTCAGGAAGGCTATTACTGGTGCAGCCGCGGGGTCTGTTGATTTTTTTTTAAATTATGATTTTGGCCGCCGAGCCAAGTACCTTAGACTTGCATTGACGTTTTGTCTTCATGCCGCGGAGCTATTTGTATGTATTTTAAATGTAAAGGACTTGCCTGTAGGTTTGTATGTGTTGTTTTATGTTTGGCATCTTTCCGGTTGTAACGCGTGTCTGTGAGAAAATTAGAGGGGAGGGTTTGCAGGTGGGCACGGGAGTTGATAAAGCGCAACTGCCCTGGTAATATGCCACATGATTTTCTCGGACTAAAGCAACCTTCGGGGCCGTGGTTTTGTGGTTGGCGCAGTTAATTGTTTGAAACACGTTGTCAGACCGCCATCACTACTACACACTATATGAAAAAATATTTGCCCCCTTGCGATTTCTAATTGCCCCCTTAGTAAACTGTTCCTGGCGCCGGGCCTGCATAGATATACATTGAAGACTAGATGCCTCACCGCGTATTCCAGAACGTCCGCACAGGGCGGCCATCTTACCACAGGCAAGCTTTTCCACAGAATTTGCGGTACACTGAAGTAAGACCATTGAGATGCTTAAATGTTTATACTCTTATCTCGCTGAAATTTTGACGTATATACAAATGGTTTGATTTCTTAAAACATTATTAATGTGGTTGTAATTCTGGGTGCTTGAACATGCTAAAATCGTACCTTTTCTCTTCAAAAACGACTTACTGCAGCTTTGTCAAAGTTGTGTTTCATGCTAGGCTAGCTCGTAGCACCAAGTAATTTTACATGGAAGGTCATGAGATAATATTTTCAATAACTGAAGTTGCACCTGCACATGGTTTTCATTTCCGGGTTGGTTAATTTAAAACAACTTGCATTATGATTTCTAGAGGAAATCAAAGTACTGACTTTGATGACAAGACGATGTGTGTGTCTGTGTGTGTTTTAATTGTAGATGTTTATATCAGTATGTTTAGTTTTATTTTAACTGCACATTGGAGCCTAGTCAAATGAAATTTCAATCTTCTGTGCTAACATATATTGACTTTGACATGATAATCAGCTTTCAACGTTCTTTTTGTAAATGTAAAGATATCTTTTTATCCTTGGAAGTATAACCACATGTGATTACCGTATTTTTCGGACTATAAGTCGCACTTTTTTTCATGGTTCGGCTGGCCATGCGACTTATACTCCGGTGCGACGTATATATGTTTGGTTTTTTTCACCGCGGAATAACTGGAGCTGATGCTGAGTCTGACGACAGCCACGCAGAAGAAGAGGAAACGGCGCTTCATCTGCCGCTGGAGGCAGAGTTGTTCAGAAGCGACACCGAGGACGAGGAATTCAATGGATTTGCTGATTTGGAGTGAAATCGCCAGCTTGATAAACTTGATTGACCTGTGTTTTATTATTAATGATAGGCCTATAGTTATTTAAATAAGTTATGTAGTGATTTTAGGCAGTGCTTAATTTGTGAAGTGGGAGGTCCCGGAACGCAGGAGGTGGGTGGGTCCGGCGACTCAAAAAAAAAAAAAGGCGGGGGATGGTTTACTATAACTTTACGCACATACGCTTATTGTGTGTGTAAAATAATAATAATAATAATAATAATATCAGACATTATGATCTTAGAAAACGCTTTAGTGACAGTTACAGACTGACATAGCATATGTCGTGATATTATATTATAAAATATTAATTTTTATTAGTCTATATATTAAATTATATATTACATTTATCTTCTAAAATAACAGACTGTACTCATCACAACCGGTTTATTTCACCATTGGAGATCAGATCACACAAGACATGAGTTAAATGACTCATTTTAAGGATTTAAGCAGGGGATTTAAAAGCGGTTGTTGTTGTTTTTTTTCACTAGACGGTTGTTTTTACTACCGTACCTGTCTTTGGAGATGATATACCTATAGCCTACTTGACCTCTGATTTGATGAAATAAAATTCGACAAAAATGAAGAATGACTCTCCTCGATGATGACTACAGCTTTAATAACACAGATGAAAGAGCCATGGGGCGATAATAAGCCCTACTGGTAAAAATATTCTAAAAGCAAACTGATTAATGGATCAGTAATAGGCTACTAATATTAGTTATAATAATAATATAGGCTATTAGTAATAACGATAGTGATAGTATTAAAGATAGTAGTAGATATTTAAAATAATCAGACTAGGCTACTTACAGGGCAAAGGGCGCGTTATCACTGCTCAGCTGTTCGTTTATTAAATAAACAATGCAGTCGCGCAGTAACCACGCGCCGCTTATCAGATACAATCACAGATTCTATGGATAGAATAACCCTTCAAAAAAGTGCGACGTATATATGTTTTTTTCGTCTTCATAATGCATTTTTTGGCTGATGCGACTTAAACTCCGGAGCGACGTATAGTCCGGAAAATACGGTAATTAAATGCTTTTTTTGTCACAAACTACCGTGAGTCGCTGTCACTGTTTTATACTATTACTTACTCGGGCAGTGCATTTGTTATTATGCTATGATGTGAGTTTGCATTTGTTATTATGCTATGATGTGAGTTTGCATTTGTTATTATGCTATGATGCGAGTTTACATTTGTTATTATGCTATGCTGTGAGTGCATTAGGTTTTTGAGGTGGATGAAGTATTTCTGAAGTTTCAGAAGTGAGTAAGCTGTTTATTTAACTTTAGCTTCCCCTACAGCCCTATCACATGTAAAAATATTTTCACTAAAAATTGGAAATAAATTGTATGGTTATTTGTCTGAAGGCCGCAGTTATCCATAAGTATGCAGTGTTCGGCTTCTCACAGCATAGGAATTTCAGCATGTATTTTTTTTAAAACATAAAATGATTATTCATCATTAATATCATAAATACATACTTCCGTTTGTTTTTTTTATATAACAAACCAAACCGTTTGAATATCGATTGAAATTTGAGGAAGTTAAGGTCATCTGAAAAGTACATATCGCTACCAACACAATGTAATGGGTAAGCCAGCTGTCTGAGGTAAGATGGCCGCCATGTGCGGACGTTCGACTTCGTTGACGGGCAACGGGGACGAGGCATCTAGTCTTCTATGTAACGCTGCGTTCATGTGCTATGGGAATTATGGTAAATACCAAACGCCGACATGGGAAGCACACATGAACACCCCCTCTTGTGGTATTTTCCACTGGGCAACTCGTAGAAAATTTTGATACACGAGTTGCCGAGATGAGATGAACTTTAACCTTTTCAACATGGCAGCGAGCGGTACAAGACACTTGAATGTTAAGCACTGTACGCTACTAAAGTTTTTTTTACTAGTACTAGTGGGTAGTTTTTTGTGTCTATGCAATGTTGCGTCATTAACAAGTGTAATATAATACGTTAGAAATCCGTTTCCTTTAAAAATGTGTTGTTATGGTTTGTTTTTACCTATCCAGAGCAGACGCTATTGCTAACCATAGCTAACTAACTATTGCTAACTTGAATCTGGTCCACCATCTTTAATTTGTCAACAACAACAAAAGCATGTGAACACAACACACTGGTAAATACCACTTCCCAACTGGAAAATATCATCTTCCCATAGCACATGAATGCAGCATGCATCTATGATACACGGTATAGAACCCCAAGCTGAAGTTTGGTACCAAGTGGCTACTGATTTGTAGTTGCTGAGAAAAAAGGGTGTTTCAGACAGACGGAGATATGGATGGACGGACAGACAGACAGAGGTAAACCAGTCTACCCCCCTCCTTTGGAGCAGGGGTAGAAATAAATAGCGGCAGGAAGTGCATGCATGCGCGCGCACACACATTTTATATATATATATATATATATATATATATATATATATATATATATATATACACACACACACACGGCAAACTGTCAGTGTGTGAGTGATTAGCTAAAAGCAGTGTGGTGAGCGGAGGGCCCTAAGGGAAGTCGATAAAGGGAAAGATGGAGGAGAAGCTCATTTCCTGCCCCTCGCTGTGCTAATGGACAGCATCGCTGCTCGGCCTAGCGCTCTACAAAACGCACGAAGAGCAACAATAAACCAAACACAAAGCGAGTGCACAAAGCAAAAGCTCTTTGGGGTCCCAAACACTGAGAAGATCATAAAGAATCCCATGAAACGGCTCCACAGTGACTCTCTCCTCGAACATTTACAGAAGATGCACAGAGCTGGAACTGTTTGAGATTCTGTCAGTAAACACAGGACACACACACAAGGTCTAAGATGCCTTACAATCTCTTATACATATACAAGATGACTATGAGTATGAAACAAAAATGTGCAATAAACGCGCACACACACACAATGTTTTCTGTTTGAATGATTCCACAGTAATGCACGGAACATCAATCATCGGGTTTTTATTTTTAAAGCGTGTGCATCTAGGATGAAAAACAAACAGCTTCGGCTTCACATTTGAATTTCAGCTTATCCAAGAAAAAATACTACAGTTGTGGTCAGAAGTTTACATACCATACAGTGATATGAATGTCATCTTGGATATAAATATCATGGCAATATTTGGGCTTTCAGTCATTTCTTTGAACTGTTCTTTTTCTGTGGCAGAATGATTGTACAACATACATCTTTAATTAAAAAAAAAAACACATTATAATTTGGTGCACAAGTTTTAATTTTCTTTGGGTTTTCTGAAATCAACAAATGGCCAAAAGTATACATACAGGGTCAAAACTTTACATACGCTCACTTAAATTATTAATTCAGAGGTGCTGAAACTTCCAAAATGTCTCTTATCTTGCCAAGGCCGAGGTCTCTTAAGTTCCTGTTAGTGATCATGTTTGACGACAGCTGGTAGCTTCTCTGTGCCTTCATAAAAAGGGTTTGTTTACAGCACTCATTGGATTGACCAAGACACAGTAAAATGGGAAAGTCCAAGGAGCTCAGTGCAGATCTGAGAAAGAGGATCGCAGATATACACAACTCCAGAATGTCTCTTGGATCCATTTATAAACAACTGCAAATTCCAAGATCAGTTCAAACAATTGTATCCATGTTATTGTGAGGTGTAGTCACTTTGACAAGCCACTTTGCTTCAAGAAAACCCAAACTGTCACCCTCAGCTGAAAGGAAATTGGCTTGGATGGTCAGGAACAACCTGGGAACCACCATGGCACAGCCCTGCCATGAACTGGAAGCTGTCTACAGTTCAGATCACCGTGGACTAAGAGGCTGCTATCCGGGAAATAACCCCCTGCTCCAAAATTGACACCTTCAAGCTTAACTAAAGTTTAAAGCTGACCACATGGACAAAGAAAAAGCCTTCTGGTCAGATGAGACAAAGATTGAGTTGTTTGGCCACAATGACCACCATGTACAGAGGGACACTGTCATCAACGAAACTGTCCTCATGTTAAAACTGTTAATATTATAGTCAGGCTGTCTGTTGTTGCCCAAATGAGGATGGGTTCCCTTTTGAGTCTGGTTCCTCTCGAGGTTTCTTCCTCATGTCGTCTGAGGGAGTTTTTCCTTGCCACCGTCGCCACAGGCTTGCTCATTGGGGATAGATTAGGGATAAAATTAGCTCATGTTTTAAGTTGTTCAAATTCTGTAAAGCTGCTTCGCGACAATGTTTATAGTTAAAAGCGCTATACAAATAAACTTGACTTGACTTGACACTGTACCAGCTGGTGGTGGCGGTAGGATCATCATGCTCTGGGGCTGTTTTGCTGCCAATGGAACTGGTTCATTGCACAAAGTGGATGGAATAATGAAGAAGGAGGACTACCTCAAAATTCTTCAGCATAAACCATCAGAAACTTGAACACGATTTGGGACTTACAACAGGACAATGAACCCAAACACGCATCAGAGCTGGTTGTGGAGGATAAAGCAGACCAACATTAAGCTTAAAACAAGTCCTGACTTCAACCCTATTGAAAATATATGGACCGTGCTTATAAGATGAGTCCATGCCAAGAAAAAAAAAAACAAATTTAATTGAACTCTACCAATTCTACCATGAAGAGTCATGAAATATCCAACCAGAATTCTGCCAGAAGCTTGTTCATGGTAAACTAAAATGTTTGGTCAAGGTGGATCTTACGAAGAGACATTTTACCCAAATATTAGGTGTGCTGTATGTATATTTTTGACCCTGTGTTGATTTCAGAAAACCCAAAGAAAATTTAAACTTGTGCACCAAATTCTATTGTCTTTTTTAATGAAAGCTGTATGCTGTACAATCATTCTGCCACAGAAAAAGAACAGTTCAAAGAAACGACTGAAAGCCCAAATATTGCCATGACATTCATATCCAAGATGACATTCATGTCACTGTATGTAAACTTCTGACCACAACTGTACATGTATTAATGAACTGGTTATTTTAAACTGACACACACACAGAGAGAAAGAGTGCACACAATACACTGTGTTTATGTCTCACATTAAAGCTATAAAGGACTCGTCTATAAACCTCACTGTCTTCCTCTCGCTGATATTCTGCTCCATGGAAATAAGCTCCATCATTAACTCAACCGGCGGCAGGAAATATTCTCTTCGACTGGACTCCGAATGCCTTTTCTATCCACTATTTAACGAGTAAAAACGTACGCTGTGTCATTTTAAAAATGATAAATAAAACACTTGTGATGTGCTGTTCTGGGAAAAGAACACTTTCAGGCTGGTTCATGAGTATCGGGTCACATCACACCATCCTAGTGTTGATTATTTTCCTATAATGGCTCTGTCACAGTAAGATCTGCTCTGTGAGCAGTAATATGAATATAGATATACACACACTGGCCACTTTATTAGGAACAAACAAGTCAAGCGCTTCAGTTAAAGGTCCCATGGCATGAAATTTTCACTTTCTGAGGTTTGTTAACGTTAAAATGAGTTCCTCTGACCTTCTTAAGTCACCCCAGTGGCTAGAAATTTCATCATGTGTAAACCAAACTATGCCCAACATTTGAGAATGGCGCTTCAAAACGGCGCGTTGATAAGCTCTTCCCTTTACTACGTCAGCAAGGGAGATGATCCCCACGCCCCCCCCTCTGGATTCCCACCCACTGTATGGATTGCCCCGCCCAGTTGTAGTGAGGAGACCATAGAGGGAGGACACAACAACATGGCATCACCTAAGCGAGCGAAACATGGAAATTGCGCTGTACATGGATGTGACAACACAGAAAAGAGTCTGTTTTTACTGCCGACGGGAGAGCCCCTGAAGACGCAGTGGCTTAATTTTATTTACTTCAATAATCGAGTCTACTCAAGATGGTGTATGTTTGTCGGAAGCATTTTCCTGAGGAATGTTTCCACAACTTGGGACAGTACAGGGCAGGTTTTGCACATCAACTGTCACTGAAGCCTGGGTCCGTACCAAGCATCCCTGCCGCATCAGCAACAAATACCGAACAAGTAAGTGTATAACTGGTCGTTTTGCCATGTTTTAAAATCGGTGCGTTAGCCTAGCAATGGCTACATTAGCTGTGCAGCTAACCGCTTCCTGCAGTTAGCCAGGTAATCTGCGCTACAAAACTAAAGAGCATGCAGCATGCTCTGTTAAACTGAGTTTAGTCTGGAAATTGACTGTAACTTATGAGCTTATGTTTGACTATTGCTCCGCAATGCATGTCTTCTGTTGGATAAGCGATATGTTGCTGTAGTTGCTGCTTCTATCCTCTTTGGTTATGGAGTGCGTGTTCAAGCCTAGGGTATTATACGTTCGTAAACTACCACTCCGAACACTCTCACTCTCTGTTCTCTGTGTCACGTTGAGTTTACGAAAGGAGTCCGAGGGAGAACGGGGTTTTGTCTTAGCAGCGTGGCTACAGGCGCTGATAGCAGCGAGTATGTGTGCGCGCAGCTTGGTCAAGCCCCTCCCCCTCCCCCCATGGCCCGCCCCCACCCTCTACCCTTCCCCGCCTCCTGCTTCTCATTAGCAAAACGACGCACTGGGAAAAGCGCTGAAATGGGGCTTTCTCCCAGGAGGCTATATTTACGTGCCAAGGGTTCATTTCGAGAAAGGCTGCGGATATAACATCCGGAAGCCTCCACGAGCCCGTTTAAAGCATCAACCAACCACCATGCCATGGGTCCTTTAATGTTCACAATGTTCAAACATCCGAACAGGAAAAACTGTGATCTCTAAGTGTGACTTTCTTTCACCGTGGCCTGGGTGTTGGGTTTGGGTTTTTTTTATATTTATTGAGGATGCCAATGTCACAGAGTGATTTACAGAAGGGTCCTCGAAATGATAAATAACAAAGAAATTAAATATAAACTATAAAAGTAATACAAAATAAAATATGAAAAACACATAATTTAATAAAGTGGTTTACATCAACCCGTGAAAAATGAGTGAACTGAGAGAAAAAAAAAAACCAGGTCTGATGAAAATCAATAATAAAAAAAAAAAAACATCGATGACTTATGCCTCGGTCACAACCGGCCGTACGTGCTCCTACGGCCGGTCTACGTGCAAAAAACGCAAGAAACGCACGGAGGGCGCGCGTGTGACGTGCTGATTTTCGAGCCGTAGACCGGCCGCAGAGGTTCTTTGTCATGTCAAACAAACTCTACGGGCGCTTATGGTTTTTTTCAGGTTGCAAGACAAACTTACGGCCAACGTGCGTCTTTCTCCACGAACAAAAAAAACGCAGTGATTTGGGAAATGCCAAAAATCGCACGGCCAAAAAAATCGTACGTCCGGTTGTGACCTAGGCTTAAAGCACAATAGACTAAGAAGAACAGATTCAATTTCAAGAGTTAATGAATATCACACTACTAATTTTACTCAAAAACTATATTCCTGAGACCTTTTTTTAAATTTACTTCATGATGTCTCTTCCCTTAATGACTTATGTAATTTGTTCCAGTCATTTACAGCAAAATTTGTAGATGTCCACAGGCCCCAGTTTGTATTAACTGCTGTTTTTCGAATATTACTGTTGAATCTAGTGTTATAGTTGTGATAATCCTTATTAAAATTAATATTAAACTTGTGACCGAACAGCTGATTTAGGCATTTATAAATGAAAATAACTCAATGTTTGGCACGTCTTCGGCTAAGCGGTACCCACTTAAGATTTTTTAAGGCCTCCGTTCCTGACGAAGGAAAAGGTAAATCTAAGATTATACGTGCTGCTTTATTGTGGAGAACTTGAAGTTGGGCCATAAGAGTAGAATTCCCCCATCACCCTATATGATGTCAGCGTAGTCGATAATAGATAAAATACAGCGGGGCAAAAAAGTATTTAGTCAGTCACCCAAGTTCTCCCACCCAAGTTCTCCCACTTGCAAGTTCTCCCACTTAAAAAGATGAGAGAGGCCTGTAATTTTCATCATAGGTACACTTCAACTATGAGAGACAGAATGAGAAAAAAACCCCAGAAAATCACATTGTCTGATTTTTAAAGAATTTATTTGCAAATTATGGTGGAAAATAAGTATTTGGTCAATAACAAAAGTTCATCTAAATACTTTGTTATACACCCTTTGTTGGCAATGACAGAGGTCAAACGTTTTCTGTAAGTCTTCACAAGGTTTTCACACACTGTTGCTGGTATTTTGGCCCATTCCTCCATGCAGATCTCCTCTAGAGCAGTGATGTTTTGGGGCTGTCGCTGGGCAACACGGACTTTCAACTCCCTCCAAAGATTTTCTATGGGGTTGAGATCTGGAGACTGGCTAGGCCACTCCAGGACCTTGAAATGCTTCTTACGAAGCCACTCCTTCGTTGCCCGGGCGGTGTGTTTGGGATCATTGTCATGCTGAAAGACCCAGCCACGTTTCATCTTCAATGCCCTTGCTGATGGAAGGAGGTTTTCACTCAAAATCTCACGATACATGGCCCCAGTCATTCTTTCCTTTACACGGATCAGTCGTCCTGGTCCCTTTGCAGAAAAACAGCCCCAAAGCATGATGTTTCCACCCCCATGCTTCACAGTAGGTATGGTGTTCTTTGGATGCAACTCAGCATTCTTTCTCCTCCAAACACGACAAGTTGAGTTTTTACCAAAAAGTTCTATTTTGGTTTCATCTGACCATATGACATTCTCCCAATCCTCTTCTGGATCATCCAAATGCTCTCTAGCAAACTTCAGACGGGCCTGGACATGTACTGGCTTAAGCAGGGGGACACGTCTGGCACTGCAGGATTTGAGTCCCTGGCGGCGTAGTGTGTTACTGATGGTAGCCTTTGTTACTTTGGTCCCAGCTCTCTGCAGGTCATTCACTAGGTCCCCCCGTGTGGTTCTGGGATTTTTGCTCACCGTTCTTGTGATCATTTTGACCCCACGGGGTGAGATCTTGCGTGGAGCCCCAGATCGAGGGAGATTATCAGTGGTCTTGTATGTCTTCCATTTTCTAATAATTGCTCCCACAGTTGATTTCTTCACACCAAGCTGCTTACCTATTGCAGATTCAGTCTTCCCAGCCTGGTGCAGGTCTACTATTTTGTTTCTGGTGTCCTTTGACAGCTCTTTGGTCTTGGCCATAGTGGAGTTTGGAGTGTGACTGTTTGAGGTTGTGGACAGGTGTCTTTTATACTGATAACGAGTTCAAACAGGTGCCATTAATACAGGTAACGAGTGGAGGACAGAGGAGCCTCTTAAAGAAGAAGTTACAGGTCTGTGAGAGCCAGAAATCTTGCTTGTTTGTAGGTGACCAAATACTTATTTTACCGAGGAATTTACCAATTAATTCATTAAAAATCCTACAATGTGATTTCCTGGATTCTTTCCCCCCATTCTGTCTCTCATAGTTGAAGTGTACCTATGATGAAAATTACAGGCCTCTCTCATCTTTTTAAGTGGGAGAACTTGCACAATTGGTGGCTGACTAAATACTTTTTTGCCCCACTGTATAGCTGTTGAAAAACAATATCCGGGCCTCTAAAGACAAGTGGGCTTTAATTCGCCTGAGAAGACCCAACTTCTTATTTATCTTGGAACTTATATCATCGATATGATCTTCCCAGCTTAAGTTAGTATTAATAACCACACCTAAATGAGGTTACAGCTTCTAGAACATTGTTGCCAACAGAGATAGAAACAGAACCCACTTTACTTACGCGCTGGCTGCTACCTATTAGAATGAACTTAGATTTCTTAATGCTAAGAGTAAGTTGATTAGACTCAAGCCAAGAACAAGCTCTAGAAAGATCAGAATTTAACATAGATTCAATGTCACGCAGAGACTTAGAAGATAAAACTGTGTCATCTGCATAAAGAGTTACATTGCAATGTCTCAGAACATCAGGCAAGTCATTGATGTAGATAATGAATTACAGTGGACCCAGGATAGAACCTTGGGGAACTCCAATACGCATGTTAGCAAGGTCAGAATGGACATTACCACAGACAGTAGTTTGACTTCGACTAGAAATGTATGGCTGGAACCAGGAATAGGCAGAGTCGACCACGCCCAACTGCTTAAGCTTCGACAGCAAGATCGAATGATTAACAGTATCGAAGGCTTTTGTAAGATCGAGAAATACAACACCAATGAGCTTGCCATCATCCATAGAAGTAAGAATATCATCTGTAAATTTAGCGAAGGCTGTAACTGTTGACGAATTAAGTCTAAATCCATACTGGTTAGGAGAAAGCAGATTATTGCCAGAAAGATAGTTATATAGTTGAGAATGTACTGCTTTTTCAAAGACTTTACTAATGGCTGACAGGATGGAAATTGGCCTGTAGTTAGACGGATCTTGCTCGTCACCTTTCTTGAAAAGAGGTGTAACTCTTGCTTGCTTCAATACTGATGGGAACCTTCCAGTCCTGACAGAGATATTGAAAATGGAGGCCAGAGAAAGGCGCAATGATGTCCCCAGCATCTTTCAGCATGTGTGCACTTATCTTGTCTAATCCCACTGCCTTATTGGGTTTAAGCTATTTAATCAACTTTTCAATACAGAAAAAATGGTTTGAGCCAGATGATTTGAGTTTGGTTTGAGTATTTCAGAAACTGCCGATCTCCTGGGGTTTTCAGACACAACAGCGTCTAGAGTTTACACAGACAGAATGGTGCGAAAAAAAAAAACATCGAGTGCTGATAAGAGAGGTCAGAGGAAAATGGACAGAATGGTTTGAGCTTTTTGGCCAGAAAGGATATCGTGACTCATAGCAACTCTTTACAACCGTGGTGAGCAGAAAAGCATCTCAGCATGCAACAGCAGAACAGAAAAACACATTGGGTTCCACTTCTGCAGCCAAGAACAGGGATCTTATGGCCCTTTTCCACTACCCTTTTTCAGCTCGCTTCAGCTCACTTCAGCCCGACACGGCTCGCGTTTCGACTACCAAAGAACAGCACGACTCGGCTCGCTTCAGCCCTGCTTAGCCCCTAAAACTCGCACCGTTTTGGAGTGGGGCTGAAGCGAGCCAAACCGAGCCGAGTGAGGCTGGGGGCATGAGCAGACACTCCCCTGTGCACTGATTGGTGAGGAGGAGTGTCCTCACATGCCCACACACGCCCCGCGAGCACGCTGGGATCTGTAAACACCGTAAACCCGGAAGAAGAAGAATTACGAATTACGAGAATTTCTGAAGCCTTATGCGCCTCGCCTCATCTATACGCTCTTGCCAGTATCTGTTGGCGTTGTCGGTGACAACAAGCCACAGCACCAAGACCAGCAACACTAACGACTCCATGTTTATTGTTTACTATTCGGGTCGTGAGACTACCGCTTAAAAGCTCACTGATGTCACTGTTTGCGCTGCTTAACGACATTACGTGACGTCCACCCACTTTCGCTAACTCCACCCAATGTGTCCACCCACTTCCAGCCAGCACGGTTCAGCGCGGTTGTAGTCGAAATGCAACTCCAACAGCCCCGATCAGCTCGATTCAGCACCGCACGGCTCAGCCCGACTCAGCCGCGCTGGTAGTGGAAAAGCGGCATTAGAATCAAGAACACGTTTCTATTAAAGTGGCCAGCGAGTGTAAACTGAACAAGAGACCTAAATATAACGAAATATAAACTGTAGAGACCGTGGTCAAATTTGTTACATTGAAGGTTAGTCTGGTTGTTTTGTTTTTATATTTCTAATTTTAAAAAAGGAAAAGAAACAAGAAGAAAAGAAAAAGATGTTGTTGCACAGCAGGTCAGGTCAGAGAGTGTGTGTGTGTGTGTGTGTGTGTGTGTGTGTGTGTGTGTGTGTGTGTGCACTTTATGTTAAGTTTACAGTCCAAACCAATACACACTCTATGAGGAACATATCAGCACCAGCACTCAGACACACTCCTAATTTCAAAACCTTCACGCTGGCAACACGGCACACACCCTCAACCTGAAATCATGGATTATAAATTATTACACATATAGGACACTTTTTCCATGGAATAAAAACATGTGTTCTAGTCCCTTCTAGCGGGTTTCATTCATTTGTTTTGACAGCATGCAATATTGTTAGCATATCGCTTATCCTACGTGTATTACGTCGCTCTACCCAATGGAAAATGAGCGTTGAAGATGGTTTACGATATTGCATGGTTGTCAAAACATGACGTTACACATCGGAGATGTAAAACTTCTGCGCTAGCGAGTGACTGTGACAATCTGTAAACAAACATGGCCGCCAGGTTTGCTTCGTTAAATACGGAAGATTTTGAGAGAATTTTGAAAGAGAAAGACGCATTGAACACCCGAGAGGAATGTATAATAATAATAATGGCTGTTTTTTTTCCCGTGGTCTATCAGATATATTCTACTCAGCTACTTGTCTTCAACTCACTCAATATCATGCTCGCTGAATGGAATATATCTGATAGATCAC
>NC_083585.1:56795477-56920477 GCF_027579695.1 Neoarius graeffei | reverse complement strand
CACGTGTTGCTGAACCAACTGAGGATGAAATAAAAACTTGACTCGAAGACGAGACGAGAAAATCCCAAAAAATAAAAAAATTTAAAAAACAATATGGAATAAAAGTATTTGATGGTAAGAACATATCTTCGTTTTTATTTTTCAAGAATTATTATTATCACATTTTTCACAAATTGCTCCTGTCATTTCGCCGGTTTGTTTGCATTCTAAGCGGAAATGATTTTGTCGGACGTTTCGTATAAAGTTTTTATTTATCGAATTTGCAAAAAATAAAAATCAAAACGCTCCGTTTTTTCAAAATCCAGTGAATGTGGATAGAATAAAACAGTTATTCCACTCAATCTCTTCGTACATAGATTATAGACAACTCGGTGCTACGCGCCTCGTCAGCCGTCGGCTCATGTACGGCTCGATTTCAGGGAATAACTTAAATATATGGTACATAAAAAAGTGTTAAAAAACAAAATGTGTTTGATATTTGAGATTCTTCAGCGTATCCAGTGTTTACCTTGAAGACACTTTGTACACTACTGGCGTTATCTTAACCAGCTTGATGAGGGAGTCACCTGGAATGCTTTTCAATAAACAGCTGGGCCTCGTCAAAAGTTAATTAGTGAACGAGTTTCTTGACTTCTTAATGCGTTTGAGATCAAACAGTAAATAGTAAATAATAACAATACTATCAGTAAATAGCCCTATTCAACACCACAGCTGTAGTGATCCATACTGTATTATATCAAGAGCCGCTCAGCGAAGTAAAGAGAAACGACATCCATCATTACTTTAAGACATGAAGAGGTGACTTTTGATTCATAAAAATAAAGAAAAAATATTGAATTTGAAGGCGTGTTCAAACTTAGGTGAGAAAAAAATCCACCTTTTGGGAGCGTCGCTTCATCTCACGCTGAAAAATTGAGAAAAATCCGACCTTTAATTGAAATAAATGCATTCAAGAAAGAAAAAAAAAAACCAACAACTCCATCTCTATTGAAATTATTTTCAACAAAAACGCATGTGCCATTATTATTGGCACTCCTGCTTTTAATACTTTCTCCACCGTCCTTTGCAGTAAAACAGCACTGAGTCTCTCCTCTAACAGTTTATAAGGTTAGACATACAGAGCAGGGCATGTTTTACTCATCCCTTAACAAACCCTTTTTATTAATCTTTCCACGGCCTCCTAAGAATCACAGAGGGCACAGTAACCCTTAGCACGACACGTAAAAACGTGGTTTGTCGTGAAAAATCTGTGCATTTACACTACCGTTCAAAAGTTTGGGGTCACCCAGACAATTTTGTGTTTTCCATGAAAAGTCACACTTTTATTTACCACCATAAGTTGTAAAATGAATAGAAAATATAGTCGAGACATTTTTCTGGCCATTTTGAGCATTTAATCGACCCCACAAATGTGATGCTCCAGAAACTCAATCTGCTCAAAGGAAGGTCAGTTTTATAGCTTCTCTAAAGAGCTCAACTGTTTTCAGCTGTGCTAACATGATTGTACAAGGGTTTTCTAATCATCCATTAGCCTTCTGAGGCAATGGCTACGTTTACATGCACATAGAGAAAATCGAATTTCTGCCGTTGCTCGACTGAAATCGAAGTTCTAAATGCTATGGAAATACCTTAGCTCGGCTGAAATCAAACCGAAATTGATTTCTCGTAATCGAGCTACATGACCTAGATTATGCAATTGTAGCCGAGCTACTTAGAGCATGTAAACCCTATCGAGCTACGTAGTCGAGCTACTTACTTCAGCACTGCCCCTTCCGGAAGTGACGAGACCACAAGCGGGAAACACAACAGCCTCGGTCGGCATGACAACAGCATGAATCTTTTCTTTTTGTGGCATTGTTTGCACTGTTAAAATTTAGCTCACTTACTGTATCACCAAATACATCTGTACAGCTGTTGCATAGCTGTGAATTGTGTACATAAACAAGTATTTGTATTTGTGTGTGTGTGTGTGTGTATATATATATATATATATATATATATATATATATATATATATATGTGTCCAACATCTGAAGAATGTCAATAAAAACAAAACAATTGAACTTTTTGTGTGTTTATTAAGACATAAGTTAAATTGTAAGAAAAAAAAATTTTTTTTGTAAGCAAAAAATGGACTTTAGAAAAATATAGAATTGTGCAAAATAAGTTGTCTTACAAAACAGTGGTCTGCGCAGGACAGTTTGTAGCCATACAGTCTGTCAGAGCAAGCCTAACAGCTTGAGCACGGAACTTGTGAACACGGAACTGCCAGTGTTGCCAGATTGGGCGGTTTTAAGTGCATTTTGGCGGATTTGAACATGTTTTGGGCTGGAAAAAGTCAGCAGTATCTGGCAACACTGCTGATAACTTTGTTTATACTCTTGAATAGCTCTTCTTCATGACGACAACCGGAAGTGTACCAACACGATGGGGCGTGTAGCGCCACCTGTGGCTCGGGTGCACAATGTACCTCACACAATAGCTCGATTTCCTTGTGTGCATGTAGGATTGGATTTCTCTGGCACCCCTGCTGGGACCCTTAGCTCGATTACCGACAGCAGCTCGATTTGGATGTGCATGTAAACGCACTGAATGAGCAAACACATTGTACCATTAGAACACTGGAGTGAGAGTTGCTGGAAATGGGCCTCTATACACCTATGGAGATATTGCACCAAAAACCAGACATTTGCAGCTAGAATAGTCATTTACCACATTAGCAATGTATAGAGTGGATTTCTGATTAGTTTAAAGTGATCTTCATTGAAAAGAACAGTGCTTTTCTTTCAAAAATAAGGACATTTCAAAGTGACCCCAAACTTTTGAACGGTAGTGTATTCGTGATCAGTTCCTCCCTTCACTTTAAAATTTCGTCCTGACTCAGATTTCTGATCAGAAAGTTCACCTCCTTTGGCGCGAGGTGAAATTTCGCATTGCTGCGACCTCGTTTCTTTTCTGCATCTCAAACTGTTGTGAAATTTAAAAATACTTACGAATGCAAACACCAAAACACAAACACAACCTTACACACACACCAACGAGAAGACGTCGAAACTCTTTGAAGCACTGCCTGAGACCCCGGGCCTTAAGTTCTGTGTGTGTGTGTGTGTGTGTGTGTGTGTGTGTGTGTGTGTGTGTGTGTGTTAGACAGAGCTTATAGAGATTAGCTTATGAGGCGAGCGCAGTTGCACGTGATACTGAATAGGAGCTGCACAAGAGAGCTTTTGTCCCGTATCTAACACAATTAGCCTCATGCAAATGACAGCCAAGCTTGAGTGGCTCGCTGAAATGCAAACTACACATCCTCTGAGGCGTGCACTCCACCCAGTGAGGGAGTTAAAACACACACGCACACACACGTCTTATCACAGCAGTCGCCATGCCAACTAATACAGGGCTGAATGTGGGCCAAGGCGGAGCTTCACCTGTGGTCCATAAGCCCCGCCTCCTTTCAGGAACGTCTAACTGACAAACGAGAGCTGAAGAGAGAGAAATTCCTACAATTCAGTTCCCACAGCATGGAGAATAAAAAACACAAACCACCACTCACCTACTCCATTTACGCACGTCCACACACCAGAGATTCGGATCAAACACACCAAAGCTCCTTAACAAGCTGAAGTTTAACCCCTTAAAGCCCACGACACGACTGTTATTCAGTTCGACTCCTGACCCATCAGACTTCATGTTCAAAGTGAGCCAGAAAATAAACACGGAGGACGAAGTGGTGGTTAAAAAAAAAAAAAAAGGCACCAGTGAGTGAATACAGTGGGGCAAAAAAGTATTTAGTCAGTCACCAATTGTGCAAGTTCTCCCACTTAAAAAGATGAGAGAGGCCTGTAATTTTCATCATAGGTACACTTCAACTATGGGAGACAAAATGAGAAAAAAAAAATCCAGAAAATCACATTGTCGGATTTTTAAAGAATTTATTTGCAAATTATGGTGGAAAATAAGTATTTGGTCAATAACAAAAGTTCATCTCAATACTTTGTTATATACCCTTTGTCGGCAATAACAGAGGTCAAACGTTTTCCGTAAGTCTTCACAAGGTTTTCACACACTGTTGCTGGTATTTTGGCCCATTCCTCCATGCAGATCTCCTCTAGAGCAGTGATGTTTTGGGGCTGTCGCTGGGCAACACGGACTTTCAACTCCCTCCAAAGATTTTCTATGGGGTTGAGATCTGGAGACTGGCTAGGCCACTCCAGGACCTTGAAATGCTTCTTACGAAGCCACTCCTTCGTTGCCCGGGCGGTGTGTTTGGGATCATTGTCATGCTGAAAGACCCAGCCACATTTCATCTTCAATGCCCTTGCTGATGGAAGGAGGTTTTCACTCAAAATCTCACGATACATGGCCCCATTCATTCTTTCCTTTACACGGATCAGTCGTCCTGGTCCCTTTGCAGAAAAACAGCCCCAAAGCATGATGTTTCCACCCCCATGCTTCACAGTAGGTATGGTGTTCTTTGGATGCAACTCAGCATTCTTTCTCCTCCGAACACAACAAGTTGAGTTTTTACCAAAAAGTTCTATTTTGGTTTCATCTGACCATATGACATTCTCCCAATCCTCTTCTGGATCATCCAAATGCTCTCTAGCAAACTTCAGACGGGCCTGGACATGTACTGGCTTAAGCAGGGGGACACATCTGGCACTGCAGGATTTGAGTCCCTGGTGGCGTAGTGTGTTACTGATGGTAGCCTTTGTTACTTTGGTCCCAGCTCTCTGCAGGTCATTCACTAGGTCCCCCCGTGTGGTTCTGGGATTTTTGCTCACCGTTCTTGTGATCATTTTCACCCCACGGCGTGAGATCTTGCATGGAGCCCCAGATCGAGGGAGATTATCAGTGGTCTTGTATGTCTTCCATTTTCTAATAATTGCTCCCACAGTTGATTTCTTCACACCAAGCTGCTTACCTATTGCAGATTCAGTCTTCCCAGCCTGGTGCAGGTCTACAATTTTGTTTCTGGTGTCCTTTGACAGCTCTTTGGTCTTGGCCATAGTGGAGTTTGGAGTGTGACTGTTTGAGGTTGTGGACAGGTGTCTTTTATACTGATAACGAGTTCAAACAGGTGCCATTAATACAGGTAACGAGTGGAGGACAGAGGAGCCTCTTAAAGAAGAAGTTACAGGTCTGTGAGAGCCAGAAATCTTGCTTGTTTGTAGGTGACCAAATACTTATTTTACCGAGGAATTTACCAATTAATTCATTAAAAATCCTACAATGTGATTTCCTGGATTCTTTCCCCCCATTCTGTCTCTCATAGTTGAAGTGTACCTATGATGAAAATTACAGGCCTCTCTCATCTTTTTAAGTGGGAGAACTTGCACAATTGGTGGCTGACTAAATACTTTTTTGCCCCACTGTATGATCAGATTTAGAGCAAAATATTTCATTTCTAATATTCCAGTGTTGCGATGTAACTAAAAACTGATGAGATGTTCACTGGGACGTGATGCGATTGATGTGATCTCTCTCTCTCTCTCTCTCTCTCTTTAACTGCATATATTTAATTCACACAAACAGCTCAGAATCTGAAGATTTTTCTCCCTCCAAAGCTCCAGCGATGGCAAACACGTTTATTCAGTCACGCCAGTGAAACTAATCATAAAAATGTGTGTATGTGTGCGTGTGTGTGTGTGTGTGGGTGTAGTTTAGCAGAATCTTGGAAGTCTTGACTGCTTGATCATTTGTTTTTGTGATTGTACATCATTATTCTCAGTTACACAGAAACGTGAGAATAATAATCAGAGGAATGATTAAAGGAGTGCGCAGGTTTACAAAGTGAGCAAAACTCAATTAACATGGAAACGCTGTCGCATATGAAGAAGTTTACCATTCAACACTGCGACAGTTTAATCTTTCAATCTTGTTAAATTATCGACAGCACCAGGAATCTAACAGGTAGAGAAAAAGCCCACAGGTCAGATCTCTGCGTACGGTATTATCCCTTTAATTCTGCCCGTTTATTCACTCCGCCTCGACCCACATGGTGTGTTTCGGTTTAGTCGACTCTTACGCATTATTAAATCTAAACTAAGACTAAAAGGTGCCTCTGGACTTTTCTCAGCATGTCGGTAAATATCATGGTCATGGAATGGAAGTGAGAGAGGAGTGTGAGATGGGTTCCTGAACATTTTCAGCCTATAAACTGCGAATACCCGAATACAGATACGAGAAAAGTTGCAGCAAATTAAAATCGTCCTCACACAAAACACTTCAGTGTCCTTCTTTTACTAGTAACAGGCATCAAACTAACAACTTCAACCCATAAGTAAGTAAGCAAATAAGTTAATTAATTAATTGATTGATTGATTGATTGATTGATTGATTGATTGATTGATTGATAACCCAACAGTTGATCCCTGACCAAAAACAAAAATAATATCAAATCAGCTGTAAAAACTCAAACAAAAAAAAATTCCCCAAGCCAAAACACAATTAAAAACAAATGAGTCTACAAACAAACAAACAAACAAACAAACTAACAAACAAACAAACAAACAAACAAACAAAGTAACCAGTTAATCCCTGGCCCAAAAAAAAAAACCCTCATCATATCAGCTGTTAAACTCTCATAAAAACATGTTGACTGCTTTCAAAAAATAAATAAGCCCCAAGCCAAAAAACTCAAAATGAACCAGCTGATCCCTAAAAAAAACCCAACCCCCCCAGCTAAACATGAAAAAAATAGCTTTAATTAAAATACAAAATCCCTAAAAACAAACGGATAAAAAAACAAATGAGTTCACAAATAAATAAATAAATAAATAAATAAATAAATAAATGAACAAACAAATAAGTAAAGAACCCAAACAAACAGCTGATCACTGACAAAAAAAATCATATCAGCTGTTAAATTCTCGCAAAAACACGCCGACCCCTTACAAAAAACAAACAAGCCCCAAGCCAAAAAACTCAAAATGAAATCAGCTGATCCCGAATAAAACACACACACACACACACACACACACACACACACACACACACACACACACAGATGGCTGAACACAATTTCATCAACGTGTGCTTGCTTTCTGAAATCAACTTCCCTCACAATGTTTGGAGGAATTTTATGAAACTTGACAGGATTCTTTGTTATATGTCAGTAATACGCGTCTTGCAATTTCGTTCAATTCAGTCGCATTTTACCAGAGTTACGGCCGAGTTGCCAGCGGGGGATATTGCGCTCTCCGAGCACTCTTGTCCTCTCTTGCTGGTTTCTTGTTCGTTTCCACTTTCTCTTCTGAAAGTGGAAGAGACTGGCAGGAGCGTTCTCAGCTCCTTCCAGTCACCATGAAGTCGGACTTCTTTTGTACCGGGTTTTGGTGACACTTGAGAAATTTAAGTTGGTGTATGAAGCCTGTGTGTCCATTTTCCTGCTGATTCTGACGTCTGAGACGATATGCGTCACTTTTCCAGGAATACAGGACTGGAGTCATGGTGACTCCCAGCAGAACATCAGATGATGCACTGTTTTGTTTTGTTTTTCCTAAATTGATATTTTTGAACAAAAAAAATATCTGTATAATATGCCATGTTCAGACACTTCAGTATATTCTGTATTCCAGCCCCTGGAGGTAATTTATAAGAGTCCTGTATGGCTTTGGGTTTGTAAAATTGCTGAACAGGCGTCCTGAAATTGGCTCGAAGCCTGATTTTCCAGCCAGCAGAATAGATTTAGTTTATGGCACAGGAGAAAAAAAAAAAAAAACAGGAAAGATGGACCGGTCGGGGCAGCAGGGCTGCGTTTTGATCCATTAATACTGCACGACCGCACAGCTGGAGCACAAATTCAGAGAAGCTGTGAGTTAATGACGACGCGTACGAGTCTGATGCTCGGATCTCGGTGGCAGATGAGCGGCTGCAAGTGCAGGGTTTAATTAATGAAAACACAGAAGCAGCAGTTTCTCTTTTCCCCCCACACACCCCACAGGGCAATTAGCAGCCGGTCAGCGTGTTTTTGCAGCTGGAATTGTGTTATCGTGATGTATTGTGGGAACGCAGTTCAGCCCGAATGCTGCAAGCTGTGGGGGGGGGGGGGGGGGGGGGGGGGGGGGGGGTATTGTTGTTCTCAGTGCCTGTTATTCTGTACATCACTATTGAGGATTGATGTATGTGTGTGTATGTGTGTGTGTGTGTGTGTGTGTGTGTGTGTGTGTGTGTGTGTGTGTGTGTGTGAAGACGCTGCACGACTGATGAAGGTTGAGCCTCTCAGGTACAATGATGTGACTGCAGGCTGTGATGTAAAATAAAAGACATCTCGCTTGATGAGAGAAAAACCAGAGCTTCATCAGTTCACTTCTTAAAACGATATCCTTCAAAAATCCGTGGAAGTTTCTGCTTAATTTCTTCCGCAGGTTTGATTTAAATCTGATTTTTAAGTGTTTGGGATCAGAGTAGTGGGAAACTCATCTCATCTCATTATCTGTAGCCGCTTTATCCTGTTCTACAGGGTCGCAGGCAAGCTGGAGCCTATCCCAGCTGACTACGGGCGAAAGGCGGGGTACACCCTGGACAAGTCGCCAGGTCATCACAGGGCTGACACATAGACACAGACAACCATTCACACTCACATTCACACCTACGGTCAATTTAGAGTCACCAGTTAACCTAACCTGCATGTCTTTGGACTGTGGGGGAAACCGGAGCACCTGGAGGAAACCCATGCGGACACGGGGAGAACATGCAAACTCCACACAGAAAGGCCCTCGCCGGCCACGGGGCTCGAACCCGGATCTTCTTGCTGTGAGGTGACAGCGCTAACCACGACACCACCGTGCCGCCCTAGTGGGAAACTCATTAATAAATAAATAAATAAATAAATAATCAAATAGTTTCTTGTAGAAAATCTTTTTCCAATGACCCTGTCTTCGAGATTGATTGATTGATTGATTGATTGATTGATTGATTGATGAACTCATTTGTGTTTAATTTTTTTTTTAATTGGTTGGTTTTTTGGGGTTTTAAACATTTTTTTGTGTTTAGCCATCTGTGTGTGTGTGTGTGTGTGTGTGTGTGTGTGTGTGTGTGTGTGTGTGTGTGTGTGTTGTTTTTTATTCGGGATCAGCTGATTTCATTTTGAGTTTTTTGGCTTGGGGCTTGTTTGTTTTTTGTAAGGGGTCGGTGTGTTTTTGCAAGAATTTAACAGCTGATATGATTTTTTTGTCAGTGATCAGCTGTTTGTTTGGGTTCTTTACTTATTTGTTTGTTCATTTATTTATTTATTTGTGAACTCATTTGTTTTTTTTATCCGCTTGTTTTTAGGGATTTTGTATTTTAATTAAAGCTATTTTTTTCATGTTTAGCTGGAGGGGTTGGTTTTTTTTGGGGGGATCAGCTGGTTCATTTTGAGTTTTTTGGCTTGGGGCTTATTTATTTTTTGAAAGCAGTCAACATGTTTTTGAGCTGAGAACGCTCCTGCCGGTCTCTTCCACTTTCAGAAAAGAAAGTGGAAACAAACAAGAGAGGACAAGAGTGCTCGGAGAGCTCGCTGGCAACTCGGCCGTAACTCTGGTAAAATGTGACTGAATTGAACGAAATTGCAAAATGTGTATTATCGACAAATAACAAAGAATCCTGTCAAGTTTCATAAAATTCCTCCAAAAATTGTGAGGGAAGTTGATTTCAGAAAGCAAGCACACGTTGATGAAATTGCCAAAGTACAAGTTTGTTAATAATGAAGGGCATAACTCTGGGAAAATTTGCCCAAATAAAACAAAATTTAAATCTGCGTATAACTGTCATATAACAAAGCCTTTTGCCAAACTTTGAGAAATTCGTCCAAAAATTGTGAGAGGAGTTGATGTCAGAAGGCAAGCACACCTTCATGAAATTGTCAAAGTACAAGGTTGTTAATCAAGGCACCACAACTCTGGGAAAACGTGACTGAATTGAACAAAATTACAATATGCATATTACCGACATATAACAAAGCCTTCTGCCAAGTTTCGTGAAATTCCTCCACAAATTGTGAGAGGAGTTGATTTCAGAAGGAAAACACACTCTTGTGAAATTGTCAAAGTATAATTTTGTTAATCGAGGGCTGTAACTCTGGTAAAATGTGACATAATTTAACGAAATTTCTATATGCATATTACCGACATATAGCAAAGCCTTCTGCCAAGTTTTGTGAAATTCCTCCAAAAATTGAGAGAGGAGTTGATTTCAGAAGGTGAGTACCCTTCCCGGGACGGACAGACATCGACACGATGTAATCCCCATTTGGGCCTTTCAGCCAGCGGGGGATAAAAAAGGATTCAAGAATGACGTACTTGCCAACTCGACCGATTCACGCAGTAGTCTACCGCCGTTGACAGGTGAATCCCACCTACTGCTTTTAGTTCTAAATACAACCCCGATTCCAAAAAAGTTGGGACAAAGTACAAATTATAAATAAAAACGGAATGCAATGATGTGGAAATTTCAAAATTCCATATTTTATTCAGAACAGAACATAGATGACATATCAAATGTTTAAACTGGGAAAATGTAGCATTTAAAGAGAAAAATTAGGTGATTTTAAATTTCATGACAACAACACATCTCAAAAAAGTTGGGACAAGGCCATGTTTCCCACTGTGAGACATCCCCTTTTCTCTTTACAACAGTCTGTAAACGTCTGGGGACTGAGGAGACAAGTTGCTCAAGTTTAGGGATAAGAATGTTAACCCATTCTTGTCTAATGTAGGATTCTAGTTGCTCAACTGTCTTAGGTCTTTTTTGTCGTATCTTCCATTTTATGATGTGCCAAGTGTTTTCTATGGGTGAAAGATCTGGACTGCAGGCTGGACAGTTCAGTACCTGGACCCTTCTTCTACGCAGCCATGATGCTGTAATTGATGCAGTATGTGGTTTGGCATTGTCACGTTGGAAAATGCAAGGTCTTCCCTGAAAGAGACGTCATCTGGATGGGAGCATATGTTGCTCTAGAACCTGGATATACCTTTCAGCATTGATGGTGTCTTTCCAGATGTGTAAGCTGCCCATGTCACACGCACTAATGCAACCCCATACCATCAGAGATGCAGGCTTCTGAACTGAGCGCTGATAACAACTTGGGTCGTCCTTCTCCTCCTTAGTCCGAATGACACGGCGTCCCTGATTTCCATAAAGAACTTCAAATTTTGATTTGTCTGACCACAGAACAGTTTTCCACTTTGCCACAGTCCATTTTAAATGAGCCTAGGCCCAGGGAAGACATCTGCGCTTCTGGATCATGTTTAGATGCGGCTTCTTCTTTGAACTATAGAGTTTTAGCTGGCAACGGCGGATGGCACGGTGAATTGTGTTCACAGATAATGTTCTCTGGAAATGTTTCCTGAGCCCATTTTGTGATTTCCAATACAGAAGCATGCCTGTATGTGATGCAGTGCTGTCTAAGGGCCCGAAGATCACGGGCACCCAGTATGGTTTTCCGGCCTTGACCCTTACGCACAGAGATTCTTCCAGATTCTCTGAATCTTTTGATGATATTATGCACTATGGATGATGATATGTTCAAACTCTTTGCAATTTTACACTGTCGAACTCCTTTCTGATATTGCTCCACTATTTGTCGGCGCAGAATTAGGGGGATTGGTGATCCTCTTCCTATCTTTACTTCTGAGAGCCGCTGCCACTCCAAGATGCTCTTTTTATACCCAGTCATGTTAATGACCTATTGCCAATTGACCTATTGAATTGCAATTTGGTCCTCCAGCTGTTCCTTTTTTGTACCTTTAACTTTTCCAGCCTCTTATTGCCCCTGTCCCAACTTTTTTGAGATGTGTTGCTGTCATGAAATTTCAAATGAGCCAATATTTGGCATGAAATTTCAAAATGTCTCATTTTCAACATTTGATATGTTGTCTATGTTCTATTGTGAATACAATATCAGTTTTTGAGTTTTGTAAATTATTGCATTCCGTTTTTATTTACAATTTGTACTTTGTCCCAACTTTTTTGGAATCGGGGTTGTAGTACCGCATTAATAAACGAGACAGTCAATGATGGCGTCGCTCACTCCGGCCCCGTTTAGTTCAGAAGGAACGATCTAAAGTGGGCCACCTTGCACAATAAATGTTGCAAGCTATATACACTATATACGGTACAAGCTATATATAGAAGCGATATCCACCCTAGGAATACCGACCTATTTGCCAGAAAGAATCCAAAACGGCGAGGAACTGACCGAGAAGAAGCAATTTGCATTGAACTATTATTGAATTAAGGCTTAATTAGTCCATAACTTCATTAATAATTGTAACGAAGCAAATCTGGGTAGAAATTCTATGCACCCTAGGTCCCCCTACCTTCATGCCAGAAAGAATAAAAATCGGTGAAGAACTGAGGGAGAAGAAGCAATTTGTGTGGAAACTGCTCGTTAGGGATTGATTAATTACTCCATATCTTCATTATTAATTGCAATTATGCAAATTTGGGTAGAAGCCATATGCAGACCTTACCTTCCTGCCAAAAAGAATAAAAATTGGAGAAGAATCAAGAGAGAAGAAGCGATTTTCATGAAATGTGGACGACGCACAATGGACAGACAACAGACAACACCTGATGGCATAAACTCATCACCTGGATGAGCTAATAATCAGCGAACACTGTTGGATTTGCTCTTCTGATCTCGCTTCAGCTATTTTCAGCACAGCAGAGACAAGTATACAGTGTCGAATAGTCAGATTAAGTGAAGCCGAGAGCCGATGGAACGGCATGATAATGATAACGATGTTGAATCGAAATGATGTCGCGCTATTGTATCGCACCATTCCATTGGTTCTCGTTATAGCTCTAGCCAATCAGCATTGAGCTCAGATGTTACAACAAATCACACCAGTATGTAAAAACCAAACACGCGAACAATGGTGATCGGAAACAATGGAAACTCAGACGAACAAAAAAAGATTCGCTATGACAACAAGATCAAGGCAACTTGGTCATCAGATCATCCAGCATCAAGGTGAGATGAGAAGCATTTTGTCAAGAACTTTGGTCTGATTTCTCCATCAATTTTCTTCTAATATGGCGCTCAGAATGCAGGAGAATGCACCATTTTACACTTTTTTCAAAATTTTCCAGGGGCCATGCCCCTGGACCCCCCTAGAAGGGTCCGATTGCAACGTACAACCTGATCTACTGCTTTTAACTCTCTGTGGCTTGGCAAGTATGGAATGATAGGGTTTGGCTTCTTTATGTTTTTTCTTTATTTGTAAGGTTAATGCTTCTTTACTTGATCTCCAGATTGATGGGAATCAAGTTTGTATCTCTACCCAATTGTTTTACCTCGAGAACTCGAGTGACTATTATGAGGTGTTTTGTGCCTTTTTATCCTCTTGTGAAGGTTTTAGTTCATGTGCGAGTACTGTGCAGTTTGGGGCAAACTTCTTTGAAAGCTTGGAGAAATAAATATATACAAGATCAGCTGTGAGCTCCTACTCACTTACGTATCCCCCCGCCGCTCTCGCTTATATCAGAATGCAAGCAATCGAAGGAATAGGACACTTATTATGAATGTTGACTTCAACAAATAATGAACCCTGAAACAAGTAAAGAGCAGTGTCTCTCCCCAGGGATTTCAAATAGCATCCTGGGAAACTGTCGTTTTGAAATAGCATTTTGCTTCTTGAAATGGCATCAAAATCCACCCTATATGTTTTGTAAATACATTCAGTCGGTAAACAGGAAGTCGATGTGGGACAGACCTGAAAATGGTACACACGGTATAGAACGCCAAGCTGAAGTTTGATACCAAATATCAAGCAGTCGTGATTTGTAGTTGCTGAGAAAAATGTTACGAAAATTTTGTAAATCCACGCTATATGTTTCGTAAATACATTCAGTCGGTAAACAGGAAGTTGATGTGCGACTGACCTGAAAATGGTATACACGGTATAGACAGCGTGCACGTGATGTCACGAGGTCACGTGATATTTGTTTATCTGCCATCTTGGATGGCAAGGCCGCGCATAGAACTTAGACGAACCCGTTCTAATTATCAAGTGTGTGGGAGTAGATCTTTCGAGAATGGTTGGTTATATCTTGTTCAGCATTTGGTTGTACCAATAGACAGGGCCAAAAGGAGGGCGTGTCATTTTATAGATTCCCCGCAGACGAGGAGAGACGCGCAAAATGGGTGTCCGCTGTGCGAAGAGAAAACTGGAACCCCAGTTCTACCAGCCGAATTTGTAGTGAACACTTCATATCAGGTAGGTGTAATCTTCTAATTCAATACTCCTAGTACATCTGTTAAGTTGATTTTCGGATTGAATGATAACTGCATACTTAGAAACTAGACAGTCTCTAACGTTTAAAATGGCTATGCCTAGCCCTACTACCCTGGCCTAGTCTATGACAATGTTTTATCTTTTTGGCTCATATATGCCTTTGAAAGGCCAATCCATAGTAGGGATGGCGAAAACTAAAAAAAAATCTTGACCGACCACCGAGCCTCATTAGCTGGTTAAAGTCGGTTAACCTATGAGTTTAAACAGGGATGCAAACGGCGGATGCGCCTTTTTCACGGCTGAATCGTGCAGATCCGATTTTTTTTTTTAGGGGGGGCGTTGGAGTGTCTGAATAATTTCATCAGAGTAAATTCTGTATTAAAATTACTAAATGAGCAAATGCTGTTACAGTCCATGAAACAGGAAGTATTAGTATGAGAAGAAAACAGTAAATCAGAAAGCTGCGCACATTTGCGCAGCTTCCGCGCAAACGTGCGCAGCTTTCTGATTTACTGTTTTTCAGACAAAAACATACATATTTACAACCCTGTCATTATCTGGAACTGAGTTTAGATTTCGAACATTCTTAAGATAAAACGTCCTGCATAGTCTCTTTATGATAAACGTCTTAATGCCACTTACCCGTGAGGTTATCAAGTAGACATTCTTCTTCGGAACTTTCCAGAGGTATAGTTGGGATACCCATCCCGCAACAAAATATTTATAAGCTTCCAGGCTCTTGTAAGCTTTGAGGGCTTTGCCAGTGTAACACGATTCACGATTAACGAGAAAATTGTAAATGTCGTGGTAGGCCAGATCGGGCGAATCGCCGGCACCGCAGCTCCGAATTTCCCTGAACAAGGATTGCGGCAAGTTGTACGGATCTGCAATCCCCAACCTGGAACACTTTTCCACGTAACGCTGCCTCATGTCACCTTCAAGATGCTGAACAAACTTAGACAAGTAATCGCGCGATGTAGATGGGGTATTTTCCGAATTTTCTTGGGGATTACTCCCTGGATCCATTACGCTCACGCAAGGTAAACAATCCTGATGCATAGAACCCCAAGCTGAAGTTTGGTACCAAGTGGCTATGATTTGTGGTTGCTGAGAAAAAAGGGTGTTTCAGACAGATGGAGATACGGACAGACGGACAGAGGTAAATAAACCAGTATACACCCCTCCTTCGGAGCAGGGGTATAATAATGAACCTAGAAGGACACTCAGGAGAATAGACTGCATATCTTCACCAAGACACACGTTATCAACATCAAAATCAAATCACTTGAACCTAGGATAATACTAAAGCTGTCCACCCAATTTCAGCCAAATCCATTCATGACTTTTTGAGTTACGTTGGGAGCACACAAAACAAATCCTGGATCCATCTGGAATTTGGATCAAAATCTAATCAACTGTTCCTTGGCCCATGGCTCAGCTTTCCTCCAAATTTCATCCAAATCCGTTCACTACTTTTTGAGTTACGTTGGGAACAGACAAACAAACAAGAGGCGAAAACATAACCTCCTCCAACAAAGATGGCGGCGGTAATTAATATAAAACATCATGAAAAACAGATAAGAAAAAAAACAAGGTAAAACCCGACTCCACGGCCAACACGTCTCGTCTTTCTTGTGACTAATTGTTTTGCCTAGTTTTCAAGCTAGCCATGGATGGTGGGCGGGGGATGAATGGACAGATAAAATATGCAAAGGTGTGTAACAGTAAGCAATCAAAAGTCACAGAAGCACAACGTTTTGGATCAAAGCTCATGTACACGGTGTACTGATTAAAACTGATGCTGGCAGCCTGCTTGATAAATTCCGACACGCCTGTTTCTGTTCACATGCGATAGCAATCTGCATACAAGGTGTCAATTCTCACACCTTAAAGCATACTCTCTCCGCCAGTAAAAACAGCTCTTATAGCAGAGATGGAGGCCTGGCCCACGCCCTTACATCCTCATACTCGGCGCCTCCACGTCAACAGGCAGCACCGATAGAAACACTTCAGCAAGGCTCAATTTCCACACAAGTGCCGAGGTCTGACCTCTTCCTGCAACCTGGAGGGAAACTCATTACCTTCCGCCATTTGATGTTTTATGACAATGTCATACGCAGTGGCACTGAGTCAACAATGCAATCAGAAGCTCGTGAAAAAATAACACGGGGGGAAAAAATGGGAGAGAGAGACAGGAAGTGAAAAAATTACAATGGAATTAAAGTAAGTTGTTGGGCTACATCCAGAGCAGTCTGTTGTGTTGATCATTTCAAACAGATTTCCCAGAATCTAAATTTATAACACTGGAGAGAAAAGGGAAAAAAAAAAACATGTCTAATTTAATGCTCATAAACAGTGGAAACAGTGTAAATAGCATTTTTATGGCAAGCACGGATCTTTGTGTGTATTTGATAAGTAGTCTTTTGGGTTTTTATGATTACATATAAGCACAGTTATTCCATGAAATCGAGTTGTACATGAGCTGATGGCCAACAAGGCGCGTAGCACCGAGTTGGCTATAATCCATGTACGACGAGATTGAGTGGAATAACTGTTTTATTCTATCCACGTTCACTGGATATGAGCAATCGTGTGCTCTGATTGGTTACTCTACGACTAGGATATCAGCTCATATACCATGAGTAGAGAAAAACAAAATGGCGGGGCGTGTTGCCGAACCAACTAAAGATAAAATAAAAATTCTACTCGAAAACAAAACCACAAAAACTGTTATCAATTATATAAAATAAACAGAAATAGCTAAAAGAATACAGTTCCCCCCCACCCACCCTCCACCAATATCGCCTGTTCCACACTCCAGCCCAGAGAAAAGGGTGGTGGTAATGTACCTTTAAGTTGGTTTGCCAACCTCCAAAAAACCCCAAAGAAGAAGAAAATCCCCCCCAAAAAAACACCAAAAAATAAGCAACAAAATATAGAATGGAAGTATTTGATGGTAAGAATGCATCTTTTTTTATTTTTCGAGCATTATTATTAGAGCATTTTCACAAATTGCTACTGTCATTTCACCAGTTTGTTTACAACCCCGATTCCAAAAAAGTTGGGACAAAGTACAAATTGTAAATAAAAACGGAATGCAATAATTTACAAATCTCAAAAACTGATATTGTATTCACAGTAGAACATAGACAACATATCAAATGTCGAAAGTGAGACATTTTGAAATTTCATGCCAAATATTGGCTCATTTGAAATTTCATGACAGCAACACATCTCAAAAAAGTTGGGACAGGGGCAATAAGAGGCTGGAAAAGTTAAAGGTACAAAAAAGGAACAGCTGGAGGACCAAATTGCAACTCATTAGGTCAATTGCCAATAGGTCATTAACATGACTGGGTATAAAAAGAGCATCTTGGAGTGGCAGCGGCTCTCAGAAGTAAAGATGGGAAGAGGATCACCAATCCCCCTAATTCTGCGCCGACAAATAGTGGAGCAATATCAGAAAGGAGTTCGACAGTGTAAAATTGCAAAGAGTTTGAACATATCATCATCCACAGTGCATAATATCATCAAAAGATTCAGAGAATCTGGAAGAATCTCTGTGCGTAAGGGTCAAGGCCGGAAAACCATACTGGGTGCCCGTGATCTTCGGGCCCTTAGACGGCACTGCATCACATACAGGCATGCTTCTGTATTGGAAATCACAAAATGGGCTCAGGAATATTTCCAGAGAACATTATCTGTGAACACAATTCACCGTGCCATCCGCAGTTGCCAGCTAAAACTCTATAGTTCAAAGAAGAAGCCGTATCTAAACACGATCCAGAAGCGCAGACGTCTTCTCTGGGCCAAGGCTCATTTAAAATGGACTGTGGCAAAGTGGAAAACTGTTCTGTGGTCAGACGAATCAAAATTTGAAGTTCTTTATGGAAGTCAGGGACGCCGTGTCATTCGGACTAAAGAAGAGAAGGATGACCCAAGTTGTTATCAGCGCTCAGTTCAGAAGCCTGCATCTCTGATGGTATGGGGTTGCATTAGTGGCATGGGCAGCTTACACATCTGGAAAGACACCATCAATGCTGAAAGGTATATCCAGGTTCTAGAGCAACATATGCTCCCATTCAGACGACGTCTCTTTCAGGGAAGACCTTGCATTTTCCAACATGACAATGTCAAACCACATACTGCATCAATTACAGCATCATGGCTGCGTAGAAGAAGAGTCTGGGTACTGAACTGGCCAGCCTGCAGTCCAGATCTTTCACCCATAGAAAACATTTGGCGCATCATAAAACGGAAGATACGACAAAATAGACCTAAGACAGTTGAGCAACTAGAATCCTACATTAGACAAGAATGGGTTAACATTCCTATCCCTAAACTTGAGCAACTTGTCTCCTCAGTCCCCAGACGTTTACAGGCTGTTGTAAAGAGAAAAGGGGATGTCTCACAGTGGTAAACATGGCCTTGTCCCAACTTTTTTGAGATGTGTTGTTGTCATGAAATTTAAAATCACCTAATTTTTCTCTTTAAATGATACATTTTCTCAGTTTAAACATTTGATATGTCATCTATGTTCTATTCTGGATAAAATATAGAATTTTGAAACTTCCACATCATTGCATTCCGTTTTTATTTACAATTTGTACTTTGTCCCAACTTTTTTGGAATCAGGGTTGTACATTCTAAGCGGAAATGATTTTGTCGGACGTTTTGTATAAAGTTTTTATTTATCGGACTTGCAAAAAATACAGTAAAAATGCTCCGTTTCTCAAAATCCAGTGAATGTGGATAGAATAAAACAGTTATTCCACTTAATCTCGTTGTACATGGCTTATAGACAACTCGGTGCTACACTCCTTGTCAGCTATCAGCTCATGTACGACTCGATTTCGTGGAATAACTGTTATACCGGTATATTTGGCAGCAAGAGAACAGTCAATTCTTGAAGCTGATGTGTTGGAAGCAGGAAAAATGGGCAAGTGTAAGGGTCTCAGCAACTTTGACAAGGGCCAAATTCTCAATGGTGGCTAGATGGCTGGGTCTGAGCATCTCCAAACTGGCACATCTTGTGGGGTGTTCCCGGTATGCAGTGGTTAGTACTTACCAAAAGTGGTCCAAGGATCCAAAGGACAACCGGTGAACCGGCGACAGGGTCATGGGTGTCAAAAGCTCATTGATTCACATGGGGCACGAATGTTAGCCCATATGGTCCAATCCCATAGAAGAGTTCCTGTAGCACAAACTGTTGAACAAGTTAATGCTGGCTAAAACAGAAAGGTGTCAATGAGCAAATCAATGAGCCTTCAACACCCATGACCCTGTTGCCGGTTCACCGGTTGTCCTTTGGATCCTTGGACCACTTTTGGTAGGTATTAACCACTACATACCAGGAACACCCCACAAGATGTGCCAGTTTGGAGATGCTCAGACCCAGTCATCTAGTTGAGAGTTTGGCCCTTGTCAGAGCTACTCAGATCCTTATACTTGCCCATTTTTCCTGCTTCCAACACATCAACTTCAAGAACTGACTGTTTTCTTGCTGCCAAATATATCGCACTCCTTGACAGGGGCCGTAATAATGAGATAATCAATGTTATTCACTTCACCTGTCAATGTTTTATGGCTGATCAGTATATATGTAAAACTATGCATAACTCTAGCCTGGGCCCGCCCATCCTAAGCGTGGCCCTGTTGCGAGGGCCTGTTGCGAGCTTAGTCTGGCCAGGCAAGCTATCTACAGCTCTTCCAAGCTCCCGAAAAATCGGGAACCAATCAACTTTGAGCATCTCCAACGGCCCTGGGTAGAGGCGTGTTCAAGGCACTGACGTAGTAGAACTGCGACCGGAAGCCATAGATTGTTTACAGAATCTATGCCGGAAGCACTTCATTCACGCTTTTGCATCTATTATGCATAGATGCTGTATTGAAAGCATTCAACGGTAAGTTCTCATTGAAAACGGAGCAAAGAGCAGCCCTGGAGGTATTTATTGAAAGGAAGGACGTTTTCGCCTTGCTCCCGACCGGCTTCGGTAAGAGTTTAATCTACCAGTTAGCCCCGTCGCGTCGCATACATCAGAGGAAAGAGTGATGTGATTGGTTTAAGCTTCGTCACAGCCTTTTCTGGCTTCGACCAGTAGCAAACTGAGGCATTTCAGGGAGGCGGGTCAACCACGGGCTCTGGGAAACGATTGGGCTTAATATCTTGGCCAGACCAATAGCTCGTAGAGCTTTGTCGCGTTAGCCAGACTAGCATAACTCCATCTCTGCAAAGTTCTGTGATTTTATACATCCGTTTATTTATTTGCATTTATTGTTATTCATCCATTTATTCATTTCTTTATCTGTCTGTCCTGTTCGTTTATTTCAAACTAATTGCTCAAGTAGCCTTCCACTTTCTTTGTCCGTTTATCTATTTAGCTGTTTATTCATCACTTTAATCATGATTCCATTTCCAACCAAGCAGTGTCATTATAATTGGAGGAGTTATGCACCGTGATGATGGAGGCAATAAATATCTGAGCGGTCACGGACACTGACAGTGATGTCGAGCGAGTGCAGGATCGTTATTGTTCTGCTGTCACCACTTTAAACAGGACATGTTGTCAAACGTATCACTGTCAAATAGATCAAGTTTACACACAACACTGAGTCTCACAGGCCTCTGAAATGACTGATGCAGCTGACAGATGATGTGGTCCAGTTGAATTCCAAAGTTCAAACCTTAGGCCTTGTTAAATTACGAGAATAAATTAAAAAAGACGACGGATTTGTACAGCCTTCGAAAAAGCCACCTTTTTTTCACTTGTCACCAGAAGTTTTTACCGTCCTGTAAATCAGGAGACACAAGGTTTTCTTCTGACATCAACAGGAAACTTTTGACTGCAGAGATGTGATTAGTCAGAATTGGACTCAATAAGCCTAAGGCTGGTTTTCCTTCTTTAGGTACAGCATATGTTTTAGCTGAATGTCCAACACCCACATATCTACAACCTGAACTTCTACTGTTTGACTTTTCACAACCACATCAACATAAAGTGCCAAAGTTTTCAAATTTTTTCTGGCTGAATTTTTATGAGTGACATTTATTCAACCTGAATTTTCAATTACCTGGATTTATTCAACCTGCTACAGGATTTTCTACCTGAAATTTCTTCTACTTGAACTGACATGATGTAATAAGAAACTTCTAAAAATAAAAAAATAAAAAAAGATGTCCCAATATACACCCCTACCTGAACCTGAATTTTCGACTAAACAAATTTATTAAACTTTAAATTTCTTCAACTTGAATTTACTGAACCTCAATTTTCCACTACCTGATTTTGTTTAAACTAACTGTTCTTTTAACTGAAATTATTGAAGCTGAACCTTCTGCTACCAAAATTGTTGGAATCAGAATTTCCTACTACACAAATGAACCTGTATTTTTACTACCTAAAATTATTAAACCTGAGTTTTCTACTAGCTACATTTTTGGAATCTGAATTTTCTACTCCCTCGATTTACTGAACCTGAATTTTTTACTACCTAAATTTATTGAAATTTTTTATTTTTTATTTTTTAAATTTTTATTGAATTTTCGATGACCTGAATTTTCCACTAACCATATTTATTTAACATAATTTTATACTACCTGAATTTACTGAACCTGCATTTTTACGATCTAAATTTATTGAACTTTTTTCCTTTATTATTTTTATTGAATTTTCTACTACCTACATTTTTTACTAGCCAAATTTAGTTAACTTAATTTTCTACTACCTCAATTTACTGAAGCTGTATTTTTACTACCTAAACATACTGAACCTCTTTTTAATCAAATTTTTATTGAATTTTCTACTACCTGAATTTTTTACTAATCTAATTTATGGAACAGGAGTTTTCTACTACCTACATTTTTGGAATCTGCATTTTCTATGACCTCAATTTTTTTTTCTACTGAAATGTATTGGACCTCATTTTTATTGAATTTTCTACTACCGACATTTTTGGAATCTGAATTTTCTGCTACCTGAATTTACTGAACCCAAATTTTTTACTACTTGAATTTTCTACGAATCAAATTTATTTAACTTAATTTTCTCCTAACTCAATTTACTGAACTTGTATTTTTATTACCTAAACATATTAAACCTCTTTTTTTATTGAATTTTCTACTACCTGAATTTTTTAGTAACCTAATTTATGGAACAGAACTTTTCTACTCCCTACATTTTTGGAATCTTTGTAGATTTGGAAATTCCAAAATCTACAATTTTTGAATTTTTATTATATTTTTTGAATCTGAATTTTCTGCTACCTGAATTCACTGAACCCAAATTTTTTGCTACCTGAATTTATTTAACCTTTTTTAATTGAATTTTCTACTACCTAAATTTTCTACTAACAATTTTTTAAACTTAATTTTCTCCAACCTCAATTTACTGAACTTGTATTTTTACTACCTGAACGTATTGAATCTCTTTTTTTATTGAATGTTTTTTGGGTTTTTTTTTTTTGCATTTTCTACTACCTGAATTTTTTACTAACTTAATTCATGGAGCAGGAGTTTTCTACTACCTACATTTTTGGAACCTGAATTGTCTCCTACCTCAATTTACTGAACCTGAATTTTTTTTACTGCTGAAATGTATTGAACCTCATTTTTCTTGAATTTCCTCCCACCTGAATTTTCTACTACCTATATTTTTGGAATCTGAATTTTCTACTACCTAAATTTACTGAACCTGAATTTTCTACTACCTGAAATTATTCTCCCTGCCTTTTCTTCTAACCAAAATTATTGACCTTGAATTTTCTACTACCTGAAGTTTTGAGCCTGGAATTTTCAACTATATTATTTTTCATTTCTAAATAATGTAGTTAACAATACGATTTTTACCCGGCCCTTACCCACACCCTTTCTGATCCAAATATTCCACTAAATGAATTAATACCTAAATTTTGTATTACAGTTTTCCCACTGCTGGCAAATATGTAAGGAAATAAATCAGGCCTTTTATCAAATACCTGAACCTTTGACCTGTTTCTTACTTAATTTTTTTTTATTCTTATGTCCTCTGAGGTTGAGGTTTTGGTGAATGTGATTCAACGCCACAGCAGGATGCAGCTGTGTTCTCCAGAGCCCTGACAGATTGAATCCCTGTGCTACCATCAGATCTAATAATAGCATCAGATTGCATCAGCTCCTGTCTGAGTTTAGAGTCTGAGTGCACAGGGTCACTGGACTAAAGAGGACTGATGTCTTGCTGATAAAATCCACAGAAATGAGGACCTCAGTGAAAGAGCTGATTGTAAAGCTGGATTTAAGGCTAAATATGAATGAGGAGTGACTAAAGGGGCCAAGGAGAAGCAGGGGACAGTGTGTGTGTGTGTGTGTGTGTGTGTGTGTGTGTGTGTGTGTGTGTGTGTGTGTGAGAGAGAGAGGGAGAGAGAGAGAGAGAATTTATATCTCTCTATACAAAATAAAGATACCAGGATAAAAACATCCGACAGTTTTGACCTTGTGTGAACATTTGTTTGGCCCCTGGAGGAACATTGCTTTTAATACAATTAATCAATCAATCATTGCTTTAATGAGCTACATTAATAGTTAGATCAATGGAAGGTCCTCATAAGAATACTAAGTTTGTGTCTGTGTTTAAAATACTTAAAGAGCCAAAATATTTTCTTTATGTTACTGAGGTTAAGTTTAGTATTCAGTTTAGGTTCAGCGTTAATGAGATACACGAATAATTACGTTAACCGAAGGCCATAAGGTGTGTAATATGTATAAGTGTGTGTGTGTGTGATGACCATGAGAGAACATTTTATATCGAAGCAAAAAAGGAAAGATTTGGTAGTTTGTCCTTGTGGGGACTTTTTCCAAATTGCAGCTTTAATTTATTTAAAATTCTGAAAGAGCCAAAATATTTACTTCTGGTTACTAAGGTTGAGGTTCAGGTCAGGAGTAGGCAAAGTGATAATTAGCTACGGTGATAATTATGTCAGTGGAAGATGTGTGTGTGTGTGTGTGTGTGTGTGTGTGTGTGTGTGTGTGTGTGTGTGTGTTGATTGATTCAAGTGTCCTTTGTTTCAGAAGAGAAGAACAAGTTTGAGCTCCAGTGGGGGAGGATGTAAATACCTCATCCCCAAGGACCACGTCTACACAGAAACACACACGCAAGCAGAGTGAACGAAAAAGCAAGTCTCACACGCACACACACACACACACACACACTGATACTCACACACATACAGGTTGCACTCCACACACACCCACATCGTGCACCACCTACAGAAACACTATGGCTAAACTTGTGTTGTAACATAAAGCAACAAAAGGAACACACCAGGAAGGAAAATCAAACACATAACTGCACAACCAAACACACACACACACACACACACACACACACACGCACGCAAAAAAAAGGCCAATATAAGACTTAATGACCTCCTGGAAAAAGCAAAGGCAGGAAAAAGAATTTGTTGTTGTACAGGAAGGAAATCTGTCCAGATTAAACGGAACAATCCATCATTTGGGCGAAATGCAATCAGCGAAACGGTATAAAAGCCTGGCTGAGCAATCAGTACAACAAAAACACTAACTGGAGCGCTCTCATCATTCACGCCCAAATAAATAAATAAATAAATAAAAGCAACCGCTTACATGAAGTAGGAAATGGAGCGCTGTTCAGCAGCAGCAATAATTAGACTGAAACAAGGACGAGGTCTGCAGCGTAACTGTATTATTCACATCGTTACTGCTGAAGCACGGAGAAGAGAAGAGCAGGAATTAGCGAGGTGTGTGTACTGGATATGTGTGTGTGTGTGTGTGTGTGTGTGTGTGTGTGTGTGTGTGAGAACATTTACATGCTTGTGTTATAAACTTACACTGATACAGGAACATTTCTGAAATATGAAGATTTGCAACATAAAGCAGCACACAAGATCCCCTGATACAGAACCTGATCATCCATCCATCCATCCATCCATCCATCCATCCATCCAGATCCACCTACCCATCAATCTACTCATCCATCCATCCATCAATCCAGATCCACCTACCCATCAATCTACTCATCCACCCATCCATCCTGATCCAGCTACCCATCCATCCTAATCCAGCTAACCATCCATCCATCCAGTTCCACCTACCCATCAATCTTCTCATCCATCTATCCATCCATCCTGATCCACCTACCCATCCATTTACTCATCCATCCATCCATCCTGATCCACCTACCCATCAATCTACTCATCCATCCATCCAGTTCCACCTACCCATCAATCTTCTCATCCATCCATCCATCCTGATCCAGCTACCCATCAATCTACTCATCTATCCATCCATTCATACATCCATCCTGATCCAGCTATCTGTCAATCGACTTGTCTATCCATCCATCCATCCATCCTGATCCAGCTAACCATCCATCCATCCATCCATCCATCCAGATCCAGCTACCCATCAATCTACTCATCAATCCATCCATCCTGATCCAGCTACTCATCAATCTACTTGTCTATCCATCCATCCATCCTGATCCAGCTACCCATCAATCTACTCCTCTATCCATCCATCCATCCATCCAGTTCCAGCTACCCATCAATCTACTCATCCATCCATCCTGATCCAGCTACCATCAATCTACTCATCTATCCATCCATCTGTCCATCCATCCATCCTGATCCAGCTACCCATCAATCTATTCATCTATCCATCCATCCATCCTGATCCAGCTACCCATCAATCTTCTCATCTATCCATCCATCCATCCTGATCCAGCTACCCATCAATCTATTCATCTATCCATCCATCCATCCATCCTGATCCAGCTACCCATCAATCTATTCATCTATCCATCCATCTGTCCATCCATCCATCCTGATCCAGCTACCCATCAATCTTCTCATCTATCATCCATCCATCCATCCTGATCCAGCTGCCCATCAATCTATTCATCAATCCATCCATCACCGTTTTGCCCTAATATGCAGCTGCATTTTATTTTTAACTTCTTGAAATAAACTTTTGAGATAAATGATAAAAATACAGCCATATTTTCTTTTTTTCTTTTCTGGAGGCTGACAGGTGAAAAAAACAACAACAACTGAACGTTAATATTTCTCTCAAGTTTCTTATGTTTTTGAAAACTCTTTCCAACATTTTTTTTCCTGTAAAAGTTTCTTTTTATTTTTGTTTTCTTGCTCCAGGATGCACCCATATTTAATTTTTAACTGGTCTGAAAGCAATTATTTTCTGATAAATTATAAAATAGGGTTCAGTGATTTTTTTTTTTTCATGAGGAGCTGTACGTGAGAAAGATCACCATGCAGAACTTTATTTGTCCCTCAGCTCAGGCTCTTGAAGGTTTTAATAGACTTTAGATTAAGAAGCTCTTGAAACACAAGTATGAGTCTCTGTGCTGAACACTGAACACGACTCCACGCCGGTACAGTGTGTGGTGGAACACTGCTCGGCCATGCTGAATTACACTTAAATAAATATATTTAAGTACCAGCCAAAAGTTTGGACACACCTTCTGATTTAATATTTTTTCTTTACGTTTATGAATTAAGAGTCACTTCTTCATGTCTTAAAGTAATGATGGATGTCTCCATCTTCAAGTAACGATCGTTTCTCTTTACTTAGTCGAGCCGCTCTTGATATAATACTGTATGGATTACTGCAGTTGTAGTGCTGAATAGGGCTATTTACTGATATATTTACTATTTACTGTCTGATCTCAAACACATTAAGGACGTGAGAAACTTGTCCACTAATTAACTTTTGATGAGGCACACCTGGTAATTGAACAGTATTCCCGGTGACTCCCTCATGAAGCTGGTGAAGAAAACGCCAATAGTGTGCAAAGCGTCATCAAGGCAAACGCTGGATATTTCATAGTTTTGAAAAAAAAAAATCAACACAAAAATGGTTCTCGGATCACAGAATCAAGCTTTTGCTGTGGCCATTTCAGTCCTCTGAGCTGAACCCCAGTGAAACCCTGTGGGCTGAGCCGAAGAGCAGAGAGCACAAGAGAGGGTCGAGAACCCTGGATGATCTGGAGAGAGCGTGTGAAGAGGAACGGGAGCCGATGTCCTGCTCCGGATCTCCAATCATATAAAATGTGATAGGAGAGACTCGGGGCTGTTTTACTGGCAAAGGAGGGTGTACAAAGTATTAAGTACAGGTAATAGTGCCATGTGTGTTTTTGTTGAAAATATATTTCTTGATGAGGGATTTGTTTTTTTCTGAATAACTTTATTTCAAATAAAGGTTGGATTTTTCTCATTTTTTCAGCGGGAGATGAAGCGACTTCACTAAAAGGTTGATTTTTTTTTCTAACCCTTTCTTATTAATCTTTACAAGGGGTGCCAATAATTGTGGAGTGCAAAATATATATATATATATATATATATATATATATATATATATATATGAGTGATTCCATGCTTATGGGTACTGAAATGGGGACATGAACTTATTTTTAAAAATTCACCTAAAACCATTTCTTTTTTTACCATCAGGTCACAAAACATGTAATCTTTAATGAATGATATGTTAAAAGATAACTTTAATTTTCTGAGATGTAATAAAAACATATTTATATGCCAAAGTCAGAACGTAACAGAAGTGTTGTGGACATATAGATTCTCAATTTTAACAATGTAGAATTACTTTTTGAAACATAGGAAGGTGATGTTTTAGCAAATATAATTAATAAACATGTGTAGTAGAATAAACATACACATTCTTTCAATAAGATTAACATGGTATATAGCTAGATTGTAATTAATTTGTAACAGACGCGAGATGGACAATCGTAACAGAAGTAATGGAACAGACATCATTTTGGAACTCATAGGCTTGACTTTGGCAAATAAATATGTTTTTATTACATCTCAGAAAATTAAAGTTATCTTTTAACATATCATTCATTAAAGATTACATGTTTTGTGACCTGATGGTAAAAAAAGAAATGGTTTTAGGTGAATTTTTAAAAATAAGTTCATGTCCCCATTTCAGTACCCATAAGCGTGGAATCACTCATATATATATATATATATATATATATATATATATATATACATATATACTATACAGAGTATATATATATATATATATATATATATATATATATATATATATATAAGTAGTGGTCTGGTGGCTTTAACCACTGGTCTGGTCACACTGCATGAGCTCGAGCTAAAAATACAGCGCAGAGGAAAATGCAGTGCAGTGCGCTCATTAACACCACGACACTCTGCACAGCTATAATTCTTGTTAATTCATGCAAAAGCTTTGAATGGAGGAAAAGCCAGCTCCAGGTTCGAAAGATCTTTACAAATATTAGCTAAAAGGTTTAGAGTAGGAGTTGGGTGCAATTTCCTTATTAAATTATATGACAGATTGGAGAACTGAAAAACACTCGGATAACTGCTGAAAGAAAGAAAGAAAGAAAGAAAGAAAGAAAGAAAGAAAGAAAGAACAGAAAAAGAAAAATCAAGGAGAGAAAGCAAGTGAGCGAGCAAGAAAAAGAAAGAAAGAAAGTGAGCAAGCAAGAAGGAAAGAAAAAGAAAGAACAGAAAAAAGAAAGAAAAATCAAGAAGGAGAGAAAGCAAGCAAGCGAGCGAGCAAGAAAGAAAGAGCAAGCAAGAAAGATGGAAGAAAGCAAGCAAGAAAGAAAGAAAGAAAAAGCAGGCAAGAAAGAGAAAGGCAAGCAAGCAAGAAGAAAAAAGAAAGAAAAAAGAAAGTGAGTAAGCAAGAATGAAAGAAAGAAAAAGAAAGAAAAAATAAAGAAGGAAAGAGAGCAAGCAAGAAAGAAAGAAAATACAGGTAATCGTCGACTTACGACCTATGCGACTTACAACCGATCGACTTTACAACCGTCTGGTTATGACTGGCAAGTGTTTCCCAGCTGAGTTAGCTGAGTGTACGACAGTTTCCGCCCCAGCTCCCGGCAGCACCTCTCGCCACGTACGACAGTTTCCGCCCCAGCTCCCGGCAGCCTCTCGCCGCGTACGACAGTTTCCGCCCCAGCTCCCGGCAGCCTCTCGCCGCGTACAACAGTTTCCGCCCCAGCTCCCGGCAGCGCCTCTCGCCGCGTACAACAGTTTCCGCCCCAGCTCCCGGCAGCGCCTCTCGCCACGTACGACAGTTTCCGCCCCAGCTCCCAGCAGCCTCTCACTGCATACGACAGTTTCCGCCCCAGCTCCCAGCAGCGCCTCTCGCCACGTACGACAGTTTCCGCCCCAGCTCCCAGCAGCCTCTCACTGCATACGACAGTTTCCGCCCCAGCTCCCAGCAGCGCCTCTCGCCACGTACGACAGTTTCCGCCCCAGCTCCCAGCAGCGCCTCTCGCCACGTACGACAGTTTCCGCCCCAGCTCCCAGCAGCCTCTCACTGCATACGACAGTTTCCGCCCCAGCTCCCAGCAGCGCCTCTCGCCGCGTACGACAGTTTCCGCCCCAGCTCCCAGCAGCTTCTCACTGCATACGACAGTTTCTGCCCCAGCTCCCAGCAGCACCTCTCGCCGCGTACGACAGTTTCCGCCCCAGCTCCCAGCAGCCTCTCGCTGCATACGACAGTTTCCGCCCCAGCTCCCGGCAGCGCCTCTCGCTGCATACGACAGTTTCCGCCCCAGCTCCCGGCAGCGCCTCTCGCCGCGTACAACAGTTTCCGCCCCAGCTCCCGGCAGCGCCTCTCGCCACGTACGACAGTTTCCGCCCCAGCTCCCAGCAGCCTCTCACTGCATACGACAGTTTCCGCCCCAGCTCCCAGCAGCACCTCTCGCCGCGTACGACAGTTTCCGCCCCAGCTCCCAGCAGCTTCTCACTGCATACGACAGTTTCCGCCCCAGCTCCCAGCAGCACCTCTCGCCGCGTACGACAGTTTCTGCCCCAGCTCCCGGCAGCGCCTCTCGCCGCGTACGACAGTTTCCGCCCCAGCTCCCGGCAGCGCCTCTCGCCGCGTACGACAGTTTCCGCCCCAGCTCCCAGCAGCCTCTCACTGCATACGACAGTTTCCGCCCCAGCTCCCAGCAGCGCCTCTCGCCGCGTACGACAGTTTCCGCCCCAGCTCCCAGCAGCACCTCTCGCCGCGTACGACAGTTTCCGCCCCAGCTCCCGGCAGCGCCTCTCGCCGCGTACGACAGTTTCCGCCCCAGCTCCCAGCAGCCTCTCGCTGCATACGACAGTTTCCGCCCCAGCTCCCGGCAGCGCCTCTCGCCGCGTACGACAGTTTCCGCCCCAGCTCCCGGCAGCGCCTCTCGCCGCGTACAACAGTTTCCGCCCCAGCTCCCAGCAGCGCCTCTCGCCGCGTACGACAGTTTCCGCCCCAGCTCCCGGCAGCGCCTCTCGCCGCGTACGACAGTTTCCGCCCCAGCTCCCAGCAGCCTCTCACTGCATACGACAGTTTCCGCCCCAGCTCCCAGCAGCCTCTCGCTGCATACGACAGTTTCCGCCCCAGCTCCCGGCAGCGCCTCTCGCAGCATACGACAGTTTCCGCCCCAGCTCCCGGCAGCACCTCTCGCCGCGTACGACAGTTTCCGCCCCAGCTCCCGGCAGCGCCTCTCGCCACGTACGACAGTTTCCGCCCCAGCTCCCAGCAGCCTCTCACTGCATACGACAGTTTCCGCCCCAGCTCCCGGCAGCGCCTCTCGCAGCATACGACAGTTTCCGCCCCAGCTCCCGGCAGCGCCTCTCGCCACGTACGACAGTTTCCGCCCCAGCTCCCAGCAGCCTCTCACTGCATACGACAGTTTCCGCCCCAGCTCCCGGCAGCGCCTCTCGCCACGTACGACAGTTTCCGCCCCAGCTCCCAGCAGCCTCTCACTGCATACGACAGTTTCCGCCCCAGCTCCCAGCAGCCTCTCGCCGCGTACGACAGTTTCCGCCCCAGCTCCCGGCAGCGCCTCTCGCCGCGTACGACAGTTTCCGCCCCAGCTCCCAGCAGCCTCTCACTGCATACGACAGTTTCCGCCCCAGCTCCCAGCAGCCTCTCGCCGCGTACGACAGTTTCCGCCCCAGCTCCCAGCAGCGCCTCTCGCCACGTACGACAGTTTCCGCCCCAGCTCCCAGCAGCCTCTCACTGCATACGACAGTTTCCGCCCCAGCTCCCAGCAGCGCCTCTCGCCACGTACGACAGTTTCCGCCCCAGCTCCCAGCAGCCTCTCGCTGCATACGACAGTTTCCGCCCCAGCTCCCAGCAGCGCCTCTCGCCGCGTACGACAGTTTCCGCCCCAGCTCCCAGCAGCCTCTCACTGCATACGACAGTTTCCGCCCCAGCTCCCAGCAGCGCCTCTCGCCACGTACGACAGTTTCCGCCCCAGCTCCCAGCAGCCTCTCGCTGCATACGACAGTTTCCGCCCCAGCTCCCAGCAGCGCCTCTCGCCACGTACGACAGTTTCCGCCCCAGCTCCCAGCAGCCTCTCACTGCATACGACAGTTTCCGCCCCAGCTCCCAGCAGCGCCTCTCGCCACGTACGACAGTTTCCGCCCCAGCTCCCAGCAGCCTCTCGCTGCATACGACAGTTTCCGCCCCAGCTCCCAGCAGCGCCTCTCGCCACGTACGACAGTTTCCGCCCCAGCTCCCAGCAGCCTCTCACTGCATACGACAGTTTCCGCCCCAGCTCCCAGCAGCGCCTCTCGCCGCGTACGACAGTTTCCGCCCCAGCTCCCAGCAGCCTCTCGCTGCATACGACAGTTTCCGCCCCAGCTCCCAGCAGCTTCTCACTGCATACGACAGTTTCCGCCCCAGCTCCCAGCAGCACCTCTCGCCGCGTACGACAGTTTCCGCCCCAGCTCCCGGCAGCGCCTCTCGCCGCGTACGACAGTTTCCGCCCCAGCTCCCAGCAGCCTCTCGCTGCATACGACAGTTTCCGCCCCAGCTCCCGGCAGCGCCTCTCGCCGCGTACGACAGTTTCCGCCCCAGCTCCCGGCAGCGCCTCTCGCCGCGTACAACAGTTTCCGCCCCAGCTCCCAGCAGCGCCTCTCGCCGCGTACGACAGTTTCCGCCCCAGCTCCCGGCAGCGCCTCTCGCCGCGTACGACAGTTTCCGCCCCAGCTCCCAGCAGCCTCTCACTGCATACGACAGTTTCCGCCCCAGCTCCCAGCAGCCTCTCGCTGCATACGACAGTTTCCGCCCCAGCTCCCGGCAGCGCCTCTCGCAGCATACGACAGTTTCCGCCCCAGCTCCCAGCAGCGCCTCTCGCAGCATACGACAGTTTCCGCCCCAGCTCCCGGCAGCACCTCTCGCCGCGTACGACAGTTTCCGCCCCAGCTCCCGGCAGCGCCTCTCGCCACGTACGACAGTTTCCGCCCCAGCTCCCAGCAGCCTCTCACTGCATACGACAGTTTCCGCCCCAGCTCCCGGCAGCGCCTCTCGCAGCATACGACAGTTTCCGCCCCAGCTCCCGGCAGCGCCTCTCGCCACGTACGACAGTTTCCGCCCCAGCTCCCAGCAGCCTCTCACTGCATACGACAGTTTCCGCCCCAGCTCCCGGCAGCGCCTCTCGCCACGTACGACAGTTTCCGCCCCAGCTCCCAGCAGCCTCTCACTGCATACGACAGTTTCCGCCCCAGCTCCCAGCAGCCTCTCGCCGCGTACGACAGTTTCCGCCCCAGCTCCCGGCAGCGCCTCTCGCCGCGTACGACAGTTTCCGCCCCAGCTCCCAGCAGCCTCTCGCTGCATACGACAGTTTCCGCCCCAGCTCCCAGCAGCGCCTCTCACTGTATACGACAGTTTCCGCCCCAGCTCCCGGCAGCGCCTCTCGCTGCATACGACAGTTTCTGCCCCAGCTCCCAGCAGCACCTCTCGCCGCGTACGACAGTTTCCGCCCCAGCTCCCGGCAGCGCCTCTCGCCGCGTACAACAGTTTCCGCCCCAGCTCCCAGCAGCCTCTCGCCACGTACGACAGTTTCCGCCCCAGCTCCCGGCAGCGCCTCTCGCCGCGTACGACAGTTTCCGCCCCAGCTCCCGGCAGCGCCTCTCGCCACGTACGACAGTTTCCGCCCCAGCTCCCAGCAGCCTCTCACTGCATACGACAGTTTCCGCCCCAGCTCCCGGCAGCGCCTCTCGCCGCGTACAACAGTTTCCGCCCCAGCTCCCAGCAGCGCCTCTCGCCGCGTACAACAGTTTCCGCCCCAGCTCCCAGCAGCTTCTCACTGCATACGACAGTTTCCGCCCCAGCTCCCAGCAGCGCCTCTCGCCGCGTACAACAGTTTCCGCCCCAGCTCCCGGCAGCGCCTCTCGCCACGTACGACAGTTTCCGCCCCAGCTCCCAGCAGCACCTCTCGCCACGTACGACAGTTTCCGCCCCAGCTCCCAGCAGCCTCTCGCTGCATACGACAGTTTCCGCCCCAGCTCCCGGCAGCGCCTCTCGCTGCATACGACAGTTTCCGCCCCAGCTCCCGGCAGCGCCTCTCGCCGCGTACAACAGTTTCCGCCCCAGCTCCCAGCAGCTTCTCACTGCATACGACAGTTTCCGCCCCAGCTCCCGGCAGCGCCTCTCGCCACGTACGACAGTTTCCGCCCCAGCTCCCAGCAGCCTCTCACTGCATACGACAGTTTCCGCCCCAGCTCCCGGCAGCGCCTCTCGCCACGTACGACAGTTTCCGCCCCAGCTCCCAGCAGCCTCTCACTGCATACGACAGTTTCCGCCCCAGCTCCCAGCAGCCTCTCACTGTATACGACAGTTTCCGCCCCAGCTCCCAGCAGCCTCTCACTGCATACGACAGTTTCCGCCCCAGCTCCCAGCAGCCTCTCACTGTATACGACAGTTTCCGCCCCAGCTCCCAGCAGCTTCTCACTGCATACGACAGTTTCCGCCCCAGCTCCCGGCAGCGCCTCTCGCTGCATACGACAGTTTCCGCCCCAGCTCCCGGCAGCGCCTCTCGCCGCGTACGACAGTTTCCGCCCCAGCTCCCAGCAGCACCTCTCGCCGCGTACGACAGTTTCCGCCCCAGCTCCCAGCAGCTTCTCACTGCATACGACAGTTTCCGCCCCAGCTCCCAGCAGCGCCTCTCGCCGCGTACGACAGTTTCCGCCCCAGCTCCCAGCAGCACCTCTCGCCGCGTACGACAGTTTCCGCCCCAGCTCCCAGCAGCCTCTCGCTGCATACGACAGTTTCCGCCACAGCTCCCAGCAGCCTCTCGCTGCATACAACAGTTTCCGCCCCAGCTCCCGGCAGCACCTCTCGCCGCGTACGACAGTTTCCGCCCCAGCAGCGCCTCTCGCCACGTATGACAGTTTCCGCCCCAGCTCCCGGCAGCACCTCTCGCCACGTACGACAGTTTCCGCCCCAGCTCCCGGCAGCCTCTCGCTGCATACGACAGTTTCCGTCCCAGCTCCCAGCAGCGCCTCTCGCCACGTACGACAGTTTCCGCCCCAGCTCCCGGCAGCCTCTCGCCCCCAGATCCCGGCAGCCTCTTGCTGCGTACGACAGTTTCTGCCCCAGCTCCAGGCAGCCTCTCGCCACGTACAACAGTTTCCGCCCCAGCTCCCGGTAGCCTCTCGCCACGTACAACAGTTTCCGCCCCAGCTCCCGGCAGCGCCTCTCGCCACGTACGACAGTTTCCGCCCCAGCTCCCGGCAGCCTCTCGCTGCATACGACAGTTTCCGTCCCAGCTCCCAGCAGCGCCTCTCGCCACGTATGACAGTTTCCGCCCCAGCTCCCGGCAGCCTCTCGCCCCCAGCAGCCTCTTGCTGCGTACGACAGTTTCCGCCCCAGCTCCAGGCAGCCTCTCGCCGCGTACAACAGTTTCCGCCCCAGCTCCCGGCAGCCTCTCGCCGCATACAACAGTTTCCGCCCCAGCTCCCGGCAGCCTCTCGCCGCATACAACAGTTTCCGCCCCAGCTCCAGGCAGCCTCTCGCCGCATACAACAGTTTCCGCCCCAGCTCCAGGCAGCCTCTCGCCACGTACGACAGTTTCCGCCCCAGCTCCCAGCAGTGCCTCTCGCCGCGTACAACAGTTTCCGCCCCAGCTCCCGGTAGCCTCTCGCCGCGTACAACAGTTTCCGCCCCAGCTCCCGGTAGCCTCTCGCCACGTACAACAGTTTCCGCCCCAGCTCCCGGCAGCGCCTCTCACCGCGTACAACAGTTTCTGCCCCAGCTCCCGGCAGCCTCTCGCCGCGTACGACAGTTTCCGCCCCAGCTCCAGGCACACGCGCAGTCTCTCTCGCGCTCCGTCATACAGTTTCCGCCCCAGCTCCTGGTTTATGAAATGAGCAAATGCTCCCGCCAGCCCGAGCGCTGCAACAGCTAATGATGGCATAGACGACCCACAGCCAAGCACCAGTGATGCTAGCGGTCACTAAATTTTGTATTTTGGTATGTTTCAAACTGTTTTCTATTTTTCACACCTGTATTTCGTATTTTTTGTTTTGCGCATATTAAACGAATTGTACTGTACGCAGTGTAGTATGCAGTGTTTGACTTAAACCAAATAATGAGCCAAGGTAATGAACTAAGAAAATGTTGATAAAATAAGACTTTAAGATGATTACAATATCATTACACATCACAATATACTTACGTTCATTTAACACAGGCCGACTTACGACTAGATCGGTTTACGACCGGTCAGTCGTAACCAAACGCAGTCGTAAGTCGACGACTACCTGTATAGAAAAAGCAAGCAAGCAAGAAAGGAAAAGAAAGAAAGAAAGAAAGAAAGAGGCAAGCAAGAAGAAAAAAACACAAAATAAAGTGAATAAGCAAGAAGGAAAGAAAGAAAAAATAAAGAAGGAAAGAGAGAAAGCAAGTAAGAAGGAAGGAAAGAAAGAAAGATTCAATAGAAATGAACAAGGAAAGAATGGAAAGGAAGGAAAGTAAACAGATTCGCATTTTTTTTCCTGATGCTTCTGAAACATCTTCCCTCACGTCCTACAAAACTGGATCCGTCAACAAAAGTAAAATACAACAAACATAACCAGAAGGTCGAGGACGTAGTGTCTGACGTGGCCGGTCATCAAAACAACCGTGACGACCAAAACATCACACACAACTGAAATGTGAGAGTGCGAGATTGAACCGACGTCCACGACTAACTCTTTACAACAGGAACATCAACAGACGACTAAGTTCTGTTCCCCAAAACATCGATCAGAACTGAAATCGCATGATAAATGAGAGAGGAGATACAATTCTCATCAGAAGAAAATGTGTTAAGTTGAACTAATTACTAATTTGTCAGCTAAAAATTGACAATATAATGGCCGAGTGTAGTGCAGAAGGTCGAGTTCTTTCAAATAAAACAATCAGAACAGAAATCCACTGAGAACGGAGGGAGGGGACACGATTAAACTGAAGATAAACAAAGTGTTCACAACAAACAAACGACCAAGTTTTGTCCCCTGAGGGAAGAGCGACCCAAAACATCCATCAGAACTGAAATCGGGTGAGAACTGCGAGAGAAGATTCTCATTGCAATTCTAATAAGAAGTCCCAAGACTCATTAAGGTGACCTAATTAGCAGTTCGTTAGCAAAAATTTGACAAAACAATGACCAAGTGTTGTGCAGAAGGTCAAGTTCTTTCAAACAAAAAAACAATCAGAACTCCATTGAGAACACGATTTAACTGAACATGAACAAAGGTGTCAGATCATGGAATCCAGGGACACATGTCGGCCCGGGGGCATTTTGAGTTATTGCCAGATTCAGAAAGTACAGTTTCTAAGCTTTCCAATGATGCCTTCCATGTGGAGATCTGACAATATTTGAAGAATGTGTGGCCTTTTGCATACCTCTTAAAACAGGAAAGGGAGAAAATCGCCCTCAAATGCCCCTTTTCCACCAAATCAGTTCCAGGGCTGGTTCGGGGCCAGTGCTGGTGCTGGTTCACAACTCGTTCAACTTGCGAGCCAGCTGAGAACCAGTTTGCTTTTCCATAGCTCACGGTGCTAAGCGGAGCCACGTCATTACGTCGCTGTATACGTCATTACGTCGCTGTATACGTCAGTTACGGCGCTACGTTTGCATAAACCTTGGCGTGAATATCGAAGCAAAAACAACACGGAAGAAGCAGCAGCGGCAACAACAACAATAATAATAATGGATGACTTCGCGTTTGTACAGCTGCTGCTTCTCGTCGCTTAAAAATGGCGATCTTTTGCGGTCTTGTTATTGTTGTTGGTCTTAACAACTCCGCCCACCGCTGACGTAAGCGGTTCTTTCCTCTGGCCCAGCAGAGAGTTGGTGCTAGCCTGGAACCGTTTTTTCTGGCCCCAGAGCCAGTTATTTGTCAGTGGAAACAGAAAACCCGGTTCCAAACTAAGCACTGGCCCCGAACCAGCCCTGGAACTGCTTTGGTGGAAAAGGGGCATGTTTCCACTGACAAAGAACTGGCTCTGGGGCCAGAAAAACCGGTTCCAGGCTAGCACCAACTCTCTGCTGGGCCAGAGGAAAGAACTGCTTACGTCAGCGGGGGTGGGGGGGCGGAGTTGTTAAGACCAACAACAACAACAAGACCGCAAAAGATCGCTATTTTTAAGCGACGAGAAGCAGCAGCTGTACAAACGCGAAGTCGTCCATTATTATTTTTATTGTTGTTGCTTCTGCTTCTTCCGTGTTGTTTTTGCTTCGATATTCGCGCCAAGGTTTATGTAAACGTAGCAACGTAACTGACGTATACAGCGACGTAACTGATGTATACAGCGATGTAATGACGTGGCTCCACTTAGCACCGCGAGCTATGGAAAAGCAAACTGGTTCTCAGCTGGCTCGCAAGTTGAACGAGTTGTGAACCAGCACCAGCACTGGCCCCGAACCAGCCCTGGAACTGATTTGGTGGAAAAGGGGTAAAAGTTTTCCTTCTCAGTTCCTCTGGGTGCAGGGCGGGCACATAATGCTGCTCATCTGCATGACATTAAGGAAAGCCCTACCCCCTACTAGCTAGCACGATGCTACTTTCATGTAAACAAAGATCACCACGTCAATTTTCCTTCCATGCAAAGTATGCCCAACACAATTATGAAGTACAAAAATAAGTCCTAAAGTATACTTTAACGTTTTGTGGTTGAAAAATTACTCACACCGTAAGAAAGAAAGATAGCACGATGATAACAACTAACACAACGCTAGTTTCATGTAACCAAACCACAACACTCTCCGTTACATGCAAAAATAACCACACAGCCTTAGATTAATAAACTTACCCCATCAGAAAGAGAAACGGCGCCTTGCACACACCAATGCCTCCGATGGAATGTGTAGTCCTAGAACACTTCCTTTTGGTTGCGTTTTTTTTGCTAGAAATGGTTATCTCTGATGTAACTACCGTGCGTCTGTTTGCTTCGTGGTGTTTCAGCTCCTCTGCGCTCTGTTTAGCTTGCTCATTCCATAGTGAAATTACATGCCTGTATGCAGCTTAAGTAGCCACGAGCTCAGCTCGTATCATACAGCTGATTGGCGAAAAAAAAAACCCAAAAGACTTAGGCTACATCCACACGACAACGGCAACGAGATTTTTTTTTTTTAACTATCGCGTCCACATGGGCAACGGATCAGTAAAATATCAGGTTCATATGGCAACGCAATGCTTGCTGAAAACGATGCAATACACATGCCACACCTCTACGTGCGCTGTAAGACGGTCCCATCGGAGACACCAGAACAATAGAAGTAGGAGACGCATGCGCATAAACCCCTTCTTCTGTAGCATCAGCCACATAAAGTTTTGATTATAGTCAGTAGCGTAAAATAGTATCTCTTGTCTAAGACACTTATTTATATTTCATATTAAAACGTCTATGTAAATTAATACATAGAAAGCCTGGCCAGGCGCTGAACGTTCTTCTGCCTTCACTTTAAGAGAAATTCAGGGCGAGCATGAGCCTAGGTTCTTCCCGGTCACTGTCACACGCGCACACCTTCTCACTCCCTGTCCTATGGCTATAGTCCCTTTAAATCACGTGCTCGTTTTTTGAATGGAGACGCAGAAAGAGGAATGAACGGGGGTAGATGGAGAGAGAGAGGAATGAACGGGGGTAGATGGAAGCCGGTACGCCAACATTCTGATATCCTCCAGAATTCTTTAATGGTCCGGAATAAATCGAATGCTACACGTTGATGGATTACTTTGTTCTTCTACGCCCTTTTTGAGGAATGTATTGTCGGACTTAAACCAACATCTGAAGAGGTGAGATCGCTCTTTTTTTTCCCTATTTTTGCTGGCGGTATTGTCATGTGGTTGTGACGTCATCGTAAACAAATCCGTTCTACTCATCCAGACGACTTTGCAATGGCGCCGTTGCCAGATTTTTTCACTCTGGAACCCATTCTCAAAAGATTTCGTTTTGGGGCACCCAAAACGCTAATGCCATGTGGACGCCAGGCCGAAACGATAAACAATTTTATCAGATTAACCTGAATCCGTTGCCGTGTGGACAGGGCCTTAAATCGTCACGTGAATGGCCCATATGGTAATTTACCCACACCCCCCAGCAGGCTACAGTCCTGACAAAAATGAGACGATTTGCAACAAAAAATGTATGCTTTTCCAACAAAACAATCTATTATCTGAAATATACTGATTGCATTCTTCAAGATCTCAACTTGCACATTATGGAAAAAAACGAAAATCACAAATTTCGAAAAAAAAAAGCTTCTTTTGCGATTTTCTCGGATTCGTTTCGGCCGACATGCGTCCCTGGATTCCGTGAAGCGACACCACAAACAAACAAGTTTTGTTCCTCAAGTGAAGATCGACCCAAAACATCAATCAGAACTGGAATCGGATGAGAAATCAGAGAGGAGATACAATTCTAGTGAGAGGCCTGGAAAAGTCGTTAATTTGGCCTAATTAGTAGCCCGTTAGCCAAAAATTTGACAAAACAACGACCAAGTTTTGTGCGGAGTGATGAGTTCTTTCAAACAAAACAATCAGAACGGAAATCAGTGGAGAACTGACGGAGGAGATACGATTTAACTGATGATGCATGGACAGATGGATGGATGACAGACGCCACGCCATGGCGACAGCTCATCGGCCTCATGGACAAAGAAGCTAAAAAAGGAACGCTGGCTAAACTCCTCTTCTCTTTAATTAAAAAAAAATGTTAGCCAATCAGAGGTACTGGTTATGACAGGCACAAATAACCGGACATTTACAGTAAACGTTCTCCTTCAAGATCCCTGAAAACCAGCTCAACATGATGACTGGCTGCAGGTTGATGAAACAGATTTAAAACAGCCCAGACCTTGGGAATGCTGAAGATCAGGAAAATAAAGAAGAAGCCCGGACGTTCACTCAAGATGTGCAGGAAGGAGAAGATGGAGAAAGCTTGGATCTGGATCTGCTTGTACTCCAGGATGGAGGTTTGATAAATGAGAGAGATAAGTGCTGATGCGGGCGGGAGACCACCAGCACGCAGCCTCGGCTCAGGATTTCCCGCGTACGCTCACAGCCGTACAGTATCAGCCTTGAATCAGGAGCAGCACGGGTTCTGAAGGACAGTGTCTCGCTGAGGTCTACGTTCCCAAGGTTCTCCATTAACGACCCTCATTACTCAGCTATACTAAGGAGGAAGCTTTAAGGCCAGGCCACAGATCAGCGCTGCCACTTTAACTGGATCAACTCCGGCACAAAGCCCAGCTCTAAAAACAGCACAATGCGGCCCTGATACACAGATGCCTACCCCAAATTTTGAATTTCAGTATTCTTGAAAACATTTTTCAGTATTTTGGAATGACTCTCAGTAACATTAATTTATGCGCATTTCCATTATAAAGAGGTGTATATACCAATATGTTTAACATTTAAATGATTAAAAAGAACTGTTTTGTGTGAATTGAATAAACAAAACGCGAGCAGCCATCTCAACTGAATTTCCACTCAACAAATTTCTACAGCATACAATATCTCACATTTTTATAAATACAATAGTGTTCCCTGTTTGCAGACATTACGGTTGACTACCAATCATTGGTATTGAATGGAACTCATCAAAAGTATTATATTATATTGCCTGGCAAAATGTTCTACCTGTTAACGGATTCTAATAAAATTTTAAATAATTCTTATTTCATGCCAAAGAGAGTCCGACATTGTTATCTTAATGTCCCAATATATAAATACTTCAGCATAATGCTTCAGAAGAGACACTGAATAAAATGACATTTATAATTGTATTTAAAACAGTGGAATGATCAATTTTTTGCCACAATCCCAACAGCACTAATCATAAAATTCTGTTTTTGATCAGACTACATGTACATTTGCACTTGCAACACTGAAAAGACTTTGAATTAAAGAAGTACAGCCAGTGTTTGATATTTCAAGTAGTTCTAGAATTTTAGAACCCGCTATTGATGAAAATGTAGTATAAGGGTATATATTCAATGTATGCAAATTAAAAATAAAACATTTCCCCATCAAAGGGGTGTATTTGAGCGACAAAACCGAGCTTCTGGGAAGCATTTCCTGGAAATCCCAGTCAGGAGTCACGTGACCGATGACGTAGTAAATTGACCAGGATGGCAGCATCCAGTATAAACACAAGCGAAATGAGTGAATCAGACAGCGATTATTCAGACGAAATTGCGTCTGAAGACGAAAGTGAATCGTGTTCCGGTCGAGGTGAGTCGATGCACAACATTTTTTCTACTAAATCAGAGGTCTGGGCCGAAATGTGCGTCGTGATCGGCAGTATATTTGGGGCGAACCGATGGCGTTCAAGCGGCCTTTCCAACAACACGGAAATGACTGCAGCTGTCAAAGTCTGCTTTGTGTGCGTTCGGAGCTTGGGGAGAAGAAAAACGCGGGCCTGAATGGGGACAGTCACGGCTGTATCGTAGAAGTGCAAAGCAGGAACTCGTCCAGGGATCGTCTAGTTCTTGTTTAGTTAAAGAACCCTTTAATTGTCCTAAAGGTTCGGGAAGCTCGTTCAAAGCGCGCCTCAAGATTCTCCCATGGACTATAAAACCACTTTTCCCTTTACACTCACCAGCATAAATATGTGCACTAGCCTTCAACTAGCACCAGTCTGCCCTCGTCCGCTTTACTTGCCGGTTCCACTCAGCGAGATCGTATCCATTATTCTGATCAGGATCAGGGAACTGATGCAGAGATACTCCGTCTTCGTTGGTTTTAGAACAGCTGTACGCGACACACTTTTTTACCATCGTATACAGTGGAAATAATCCGTAGATCCGCGAATTGTCACTCACAGTCACAGTATGTACAGGAAGTGAGCTGTCTAGCTTGTCAATTTACTACGTCATCGGTCACGTGATCGCGGCGCGATGTTTTGTTCGTGGGCTATCGCAGAAAATCCTCTATAAAATCTCATCTCATCTCATCTCATTATCTCTAGCCGCTTTATCCTTCTACAGGGTCGCAGGCAAGCTGGAGCCTATCCCAGCTGACTACGGGCGAAAGGCGGGGTACACCCTGGACAAGTCGCCAGGTCATCACAGGGCTGACACATAGACACAGACAACCATTCACACTCACATTCACACCTACGCTCAATTTAGAGTCACCAGTTAACCTAACCTGCATGTCTTTGGACTGTGGGGGAAACCGGAGCACCCGGAGGAAACCCACGCGGACACGGGGAGAACATGCAAACTCCGCACAGAAAGGCCCTCGCCGGCCACGGGGCTCGAACCCAGGACCTTTTTGTTGTGAGGCGACAGCGCTAACCACTACACCACCGTGCCGCCCCCTCTATAAAATCATTACGGATACACATTTTTTAGTGACTTTTTTTGTAATATACTACAAATATTAGTATTCATCGTTACATGCAAAGGCGATTTTCAAATTCTAAAACTACTTTCAGTGAATAAAAATCAGACATGTAAAAAGAAACTGAATAAGTTTAACTCACATTTCATGGCACTAATCGGCAAGTTCAACTCCAAGCACAGGTCAACCATCACCGCTTCAGCACGCGTCACGTTCCGTGTCTTTTCATCCACAGATTTCGTAAAAAACTGCTGGATACCCCCAGATTTACTTTCCGCCTGACTCGCCATTTCAGCATACTCCATATGTTTTTTTTTTTGTAGTTGACATGCCGCGTGCAGTCATCGCGACCACCACGAGTGATGTTAATGTCAGTTCTACACAGTTTGCAGTGCGCGTGTCCATTGCCCTTTTGACTGGGTGTAACGCACGGCCGTTCTACCGTATCGAAAATAGCGCGAACAAATGTGCAGAATCTGCGCATGTCACGCACAGCATGTGTGGTTGTCGTAAAAATAAATAGCCTAGCCGTGAATCGCGCATGGATTGAAAACGTCGCTTGGACATTTAAAAACAACTCACTGGAATTTTTTAAGACTTTATAATAATTCCGTACAGAATAACACTGGGGCGGCACGGTGGTGTAGTGGTTAGCGCTGTCGCCTCACAGCAAGAAGGTCCTGGGTTCGAGCCCCGGGGCTGGCGAGGGCCTTTCTGTGCGGAGTTTGCATGTTCTCCCCGTGTCCGCGTGGGTTTCCTCCGGGTGCTCCGGTTTCCCCCACAGTCCAAAGACATGCAGGTTAGGTTAACTGGTGACTCTAAATTGAGCGTAGGTGTGAATGTGAGTGTGAATGGTTGTCTGTGTCTATGTGTCAGCCCTGTGATGACCTGGCGACTTGTCCAGGGTGTACCCCGCCTTTCGCCCGTAGTCAGCTGGGATAGGCTCTAGCTCGCCTGCGACCCTGTAGAACAGGATAAAGCGGCTAGAGATAATGAGATGAGATGAGAATAACACTGTTTGCCGTAACATCGTATTTACGTAACTTTTCCGTACAAAATACGGCCAATCCGTACTAGTAGGCATCTCTGCTGATATCCACATTCACTGGGTTTTGAGAAACGGAACGTTTTTATTTTTATTTCTTTGCAAATTCAATCAATAAAAACTTCACACGAAACGTCCAACAAAATAATTTCCGCTTGGAATGTAAACAGTTCAGATGATCAGGTTCGATGCCCCAACTGATAATCACATCATCAGTTTTTCTTTGGCAGATCAGACACAAGGTACGCCACCACTCTTGGCGGAGCGGTTGGAGGTTAGGCGCCTTGCTCAAGGGCGCTTAAGCCAATCCTGCTACGGTAATCTAGGGAATTGAACCAGCAACCTTTTAGTCCCAAAGCTGTTTCTCTAACCATTAGGCCATGGCTTCCCCTAACCATGTAAACAAACCGGCGAAATGACGGGAATAATTTGTGAAAAATGCTCTAATAATAATAATAATTTTTGAAAAAAAAAGATACATTCTTACCATCAAATACTTTCATTCCATATTTTGTCACTGTTTTTTTGTATTTTTGGGGGGTTTTCTTTTCGAGTAGAGTTTTATTTCGTCCTCGGTTGGTTCCGGAACACGCTCCGCCACCATAATTTGTTTTTCTCTACTCACGGTATATGAGCTGATATCCTAGTAGTCGCTAATCAGAGCACATGATTGCTCATATCCAGTGAAGGTGGATAGAATAAAACTTGATATACAGTACGCTGATATGACACTATTTCCACACACCGGACACTTTAATAGGAACTTGTTCTTGATTCTAAGATCCCTGGTCTTGGTTGCAGGACTGGAACCCAACACGTTGTGTCTTCTGCTGTTGCATGCTGAGATGTTTTTCTGCTCACCACGGTTGTAAAGAGTGATTATATGAGTTACTATAGCCTTCCTGGCAAAAAAGCTCGACCCAATCTGTCCATTTTCTGATCTCCGACCCTCTCTTATTAACAAGGTGTTTGCTTACTTTCCATTCTAGACACACACCAGGACAGACGTGCGTGGTCTGTCTCCGGTCCGTCTCTCGGCTCAGACGCTGGAAGTGTTGGAGTCGGTTAAACCGCAGTGAACGCCACACAGCAGCACACGGATGAACGCATCATCTCCACGGCTCTGAGCCGAGAGAATGTCAGCACTGGAATATCTCTCGCGGGGAATGTGCTGGCAGGAACGCACACGACCTGAGCAGATTCAGACGGGCTGGAAGAGAACCAACAACCAAACGACTGACGATGCACACCAAGCAGGCGTAAAAAAGCCCAAACTCAGTCATAAAGCGACACTAAAGACAGGAAGTCGTTATTCTAATGAAAGACTGTACAACAGGCCGAGAGGTGTTCATACAAAACTATCTCCGCTCAGCAAAACAGAGAAACTGTACTACGGAGAAAAGTATAATCTCTGGCAAATTGCTGCAGCATTAGAGGAATAAAACGCTCCGGAACATCCAGCTATAGGAAAATAATCAATGTTGTGCTTCTTCGCACCGCTGTCACTGATTATTTTCCTAGAAAAGCACACCGTTTTATTCCTGACTTACATATCGACCAAGAGAACAGAGATAACTATCCATGTTGCTGTTGCTGTTGTTCTGACATGTAATCAGTAAATAAAACCAACACTAACACTGTACAAAACGCACTGAAAGTGAAAGCACTGAGATCTGACTGAACACCAGCCAGGAGAGACTCTGATCACTGCTCACAGTGCCTGCTACGCCGGGGCAGGATACATTTCCTCAAAGTAGTCAATGTGAGGAGGCTGCAGGATGTCCAGAGCTGACAGGACCTGAGAGAGAGAGAGAGAGAGAGAGAGAGAGAGAGAGAGAACAAGTCCGCAGGGTCATCAATAGCAGTGACGATGATGAGCACAGACACTGACACTAACCTTCACATGACATCAGCCGGGGCGAGAGCTCACACACACACACACACACACACACACACACACACTGAGCTCACCGAGACAGCTGAGGGAAGGAAGGAAGGAAAGAAAGAAAGAAAATAGAATGTGAGCAAGAAAGAACAGAAAGAAAAAATAAATAAATAAAGAAAGAAAGAAAGAAAGAAAGAAAGAAAGTGAGCAAGCAAGCAAGAAAGAAAGAAAAATGAATGTGAGTAAGCAAGAAGGAAAGAAAAAGAAAACAGAAAAAGAAAAAAGGAAGGAAAGAGAGAAAGTAAGCAAGCAAGAAAGAAAAAAGGAGAAAGAAAGAAAAGAAAGGCAAGCAAGAAGAAAAAGAAAGAAAGAAAGAAAGAAAGAAAGAAAGATGAATGTGAGCAAGCAAGAAGGAAAGAAAAAGAAAGAACAGAAAAAAATAAATTAAGAAGGAAAGAGAGAAAGCAAGCAAGCAAGTGAGCAAGAAAGAAATACAAGCAAGCAAGCAAGAAGGAAAGAAAGAAAAAGAGGGAAAGAAAAGAGAAAAAGAAAAATGAATGTGAGCAAGCAAGAAGGAAAGAAAAAGAACAGAAAAAGAAAGAAAAAATAAAGGAAGGAAGAGAGAAAGTAAGTGAGGAAGAAAGAAAGAAAGAAAGAAAGAAAGAAAGAAAGAAAGAAAGAAAGAAATGCAAGCAAGCAAGAAGGAAAGAAAACAGAAGGAAAGAAAAGAGAAAAAGAAAGAAATGTAAGCAAGAAAGAAGAAAAAAGAAAGTGAGCAAGCGAGCAAGCAAGAAAGAAAGAAATACAAGCAAGCAAGAAGGAAAAAAGAGAAAAAGAAAGAAATGTAAGCAAGCAAGCAAGAAAGAAAGAAAGAAAGAAAGAAAGAAAGGCAAGCAAACAAGAAAAAAGAAAGAAAAAAGAAAGTGAGCAAGCAAGAAGGAAAGAAAGAAAAACAGCAAAAAGAAGGAAAGAGAGAAAGCGAGCAAGCAAGAAAGAAGGAAAGAAAAAGAAAGAAATATAAGCAAGCAAGAAAGAAAAGAAAACGAATGAAAGAAAGACACAAACAAAAACATACAAACAGCGCGCGCACACACACACACACACACCACAGCGCGTACACACACACACACACACCACAGCACGTACACACACACACACACACACACCACAGCGCGTACACACACACACACACACACACACACCCACACACCCACACACACACCACAGCGCATGCACACACACACACACACACACAGGTGTGAGTTTAGTGTCGCTGAGAGTGTGAGTGAACTCACGTTGTCGTGTTTGAAGAAGCAGAGCATTTTCAGCTCGCGGAAGACCCTCTTACAGGAGACGAGGTTCTGGAAGACGTTGGGCATCTTTTTGAGGGCCACACGTTTACCGTCGCGGGGGTCCGTCACAGACCTGAGCGAGAGGACGAGAACAGAAAAGAGAACGGTGAGAAACTGAGAGCAGATGAGAGACAATTCTTCCAGAGTGAAGCCCAGATGGACTTTACTGCTCTCTCCAGCCACGTCTGAGGTTTTCATTTGATTAGCAGTTCGTCTGATCCGCCGTCGGACCGCGAGCAGCCCGACACACTGATCCTCAACACGAACAAATAGAGGCATCATCTCTCAGCTTCACTCACGGCTCTGACAGGGAGCTAAAGGTCATCTCGGCACAAATGAGACTTCCCCAGAGCTCTTCATTTCAGCTACTAAAGCACTGATCCAATTCTGAGAGCTGGAGCCTTTCTTTCTTTCTTTCTTTTTTGTTTACATCATTCAATTTTTCAAATTTGTGTGCAAGCAGAGACGCGCAGGGTCCAAGCAGGGTTTGCGAATAAAAGAATAAAAATGTTCATGTTCACAAATCAAGTGATTTTGTGCGAGCAGTGTAATAAAGTCCATACCTAGCGACAGAACACATATTTTCAGAAGAATCAAACACCTTCCAACTTTTGCGTCAGAAAAAGTAAAAAGAAAACCGCAATGACAAAAAAGAGGCGCTGTTTAGATCATTTTACCGACTCAAAAAAAAGAATAATGCTAATTTCATTTATTCTCATTTGTAGTCACCATCTTGCTTTGCTTATTTGCATAAAATCAATCTCTGTTCAACTTGCCTCGCCCACTTCATGTTTTGTTTCAGGTGAGACCGCAGTTTTAGCTTACAACCCCGATTCCAAAAAAGTTGGGACAAAGTACAAATTGTAAATAAAAACGGAATGCAATAATTTACAAATCTCAAAAACTGATATTGTATTCACAATAGAACATAGACAACATATCAAATGTCAAAAGTGAGACATTTTGAAATTTCATGCCAAATATTGGCTCATTTGAAATTTCATGACAGCAACACATCTCAAAAAAGTTGGGACAGGGGCAATAAGAGGCTGGAAAAGTTAAAGGTACAAAAAAGGAACAGCTGGAGGACCAAATTGCAACTCATTAGGTCAATTGGCAATAGGTCATTAACATGACTGGGTATAAAAAGAGCATCTTGGAGTGGCAGCGGCTCTCAGAAGTAAAGATGGGAAGAGGATCACCAATCCCCCTAATTCTGCGCCGACAAATAGTGGAGCAATATCAGAAAGGAGTTTGACAGTGTAAAATTGCAAAGAGTTTGAACATATCATCATCTACAGTGCATAATATCATCAAAAGATTCAGAGAATCTGGAAGAATCTCTGTGCGTAAGGGTCAAGGCCAGAAAACCATACTGGGTGCCCGTGATCTTCGGGCCCTTAGACGGCACTGCATCACATACAGGCATGCTTCTGTATTGGAAATCACAAAATGGGCTCAGGAATATTTCCAGAGAACATTATCTGTGAACACAATTCACCGTGCCATCCACCGTTGCCAGCTAAAACTCTATAGTTCAAAGAAGAAGCCGCATCTAAACATGATGCAGAAGCGCAGACGTCTTCTCTGGGCCAAGGCTCATTTAAAATGGACTGTGGCAAAGTGGAAAACTGTTCTGTGGTCAGACGAATCAAAATTTGAAGTTCTTTATGGAAATCAGGGACGCCGTGTCATTCGGACTAAAGAGGAGAAGGACGACCCGAGTTGTTATCAGCGCTCAGTTCAGAAGCCTGCACCTCTGATGGTATGGGGTTGCATTAGTGCGTGTGGCATGGGCAGCTTACACATCTGGAAAGACACCATCAATGCTGAAAGGTATATCCAGGTTCTAGAGCAACATATGCTCCCATCCAGATGACGTCTCTTTCAGGGAAGACCTTGCATTTTCCAACATGACAATGCCAAACCACATACTGCATCAATTACAGCATTGTGGCTGCGTAGAAGAAGGGTCCGGGTACTGAACTGGCCAGCCTGCAGTCCAGATCTTTCACCCATAGAAAACATTTGGCGCATCATAAAACGGAAGATACGACAAAAAAGACCGAAGACAGCTGAGCAACTAGAATCCTACATTAGACAAGAATGGGTTAACATTCCTATCCCTAAACTTGAGCAACTTGTCTCCTCAGTCCCCAGACGTTTACAGACTGTTGTAAAGAGAAAAGGGGATGTCTCACAGTGGGAAACATGGTCTTGTCCCAACTTTTTTGAGATGTGTTGTTGCCATGAAGTTTAAAATCACCTAATTTTTCTCTTTAAATGATGCATTTTCTCAGTTTAAACATTTGATATGTCATCTATGTTCTATTCTGAATAAAATATGGAATTTTGAAACTTCCACATCATTGCATTCCGTTTTTATTTACAATTTGTACTTTGTCCCAACTTTTTTGGAATCGGGGTTGTAAAAAAAAAAAAAGGTTTGTGCTGAATGACAAGCAGCAGATAATCTTGTTTAAAATAAAGACGGTACATCACGCCAGTCATACGGAAAAAATAAAAAATAAAACAAATCCCAACAGATGCTACTTTCAGGACAATCACGCCGCCGCTACACTCCATCATAAATCCTCAGAAGGCTAATTTTTGGAGCATGTAGCGTCACGTCCCAGCGCACCTCATCACAGGCGTTATGGAACATCGCAAGCTACGGTACAAACAATCCTCAGGTTCCTTCCTGCTGCTAATCTGAGTCTCCAGCCGAGAGCAATGAAGTCCTGTATCCGCCGTGATGCCACACACGCGACAGCTCCACGCTAACAGCAACTCTGACAACATCAGCTGTCTGATATTTCAGATCCGTCCACGAGACCGTGAAGCTCAGAAAGCCAGAATCCAAGCCACAGAAATAACAGCTTTAGTGATGAAAAGTCATCGCAGTGGGATGTTAAAGAGCTGAATGAAGAAAAACTAATTATACCCGAGCGTGGATGCGGCCTTGAGTGTGGTTTCTTTTTTTTTTTCACTTTCTTTTCACAACATTTTTGACGGTTAAAGGCCTGTGAACAGAACAGAACACTGCAAAACTCAAATCTTACGCCAAAACATCTGACCCATGGAGATATTTGTCTGGTCTTCGACAACAGGTTATCAGATTGCTGTTAATCACGAGCTTTAATATTAATAGCTATTAGTATCAATACAGAGGTGATTATAGGAAAATGCGTGCTGTGATTGGTCGAGAAATTCAGACTATTTCTCGATAATCGCCTCGAGCGACTCAGCAAAATGACGTCTGATCACTTCGTCACTGTAAGTGAGGAAGGATTACAAATTATGAAGGAGAATTCTGTTCCTAAAACAATTATCCACCACAGGCTCAGTGAATATCGGTGCTCGACTTCGTCTCCGTTATTTTTCAGAGCTAATATTATTTTAAACAATTTCTAGGTATTTTAGCAAAGTAAGAGTTTGGATTTTGTTCAAACAAACAAAGAAATGCAAACTGTCTTGCTCCCTTGGCAAATAATTTTGATTATTTATTTCTCAAAAGACTCTTATTCTATCCACATTCACTGGATATGAACAATCGCGCGCTCTGATTGGCTACTCGACTACTACGATATCAGCTCATATACCGTGAGTAGAGAAAAACAAAATGGCCGAGCGTGTTGCTGAACCAACCGAGGATGAAATAAAAACTACTCGAAAACAAAACCCCCAAAAATACAAAAAAAAACGCAACAAAATATGAAATGAAAGTATTTGATGGTAAGAATGTCTCTTTTTTTATTTTTCAAGAATTATTATTATTATATTTAATTATTATTATTATTATTATTACTGAGCCTTTTTTTTTTTCCGTTTCCGGTTGAGTGTACATCGTGCGCGTTCTGGCTGCCGCGTCTCACCGGAGCTTTTTTTTTTAAATTTCTTTTTCTATTTTTTTTTTGTGTTTGTGTAGTTTGATGTTTGTTTGAGTGTTTTGTCCACCGGTTGTGGTGTAGCTCCAGACCCAGTTTTGGGCGTCGGTTCCCTCCAGGCCTTGGTTCGCCGTGGGCGATGCCTGTGCTCCCAGCTGTGGACTGCAGTGAGCTCGTTGCTCATTTTACATCATGGTTGTCCAGCGCTCTGTGCTTTAACACTTGGCGTGGTGTTCCGAGCGATGTTGCTTGGTGGTGTCGCAGCAGCTGTGCAGTCGGTTTGGGACACACCAGCGCTTTGAGTGGCGGAGCTTCTGTGCTCGCTTTGTGGATCCATGTCGTGATGTTCTGAGCGATGTTGCTGACGGCGTCGCGGCGGCGGTGCTGGAGATGTGGGACTTGTTTTCGTGCGCCTTTTGGTGGGACTGTGGCTGCTACACCACGGGAATTACATCCTGACCCCTACTTGGTGGACTTTTTACCTTTTATTTTTATTTATTTTTTTCTTATTATATATATATTTTTTTTCTTTGTCTACTATTATAAAGTGTCCTTGGGTTTCTTGAAAGGCACTATATAAATTTAACTTTTTATTATCATCGCATTTTTCACAAATTGCTCCTGTCATTTCGCCGGTTTGTTTACATTCTCAGCAGAAATTATTTTGTCGAACGTTTTGTATAAAAAGTTATTTATTTATCGAATTTGCAAAAAATTAAAATAAAAAAGCTCTTCTTCTCAAAATCCAGTGAATGTGGATAGAATAAAACAGTTATTCCGATCAATTTCCTCATACTCGGTGCTACGCGCCTCGTCAGCTATCAGCCCATGTACGCAGGGCTCTACGTTAACTTTGAGACATGGCTGCCCATTCGGGCAACCATTTGTAGAAATCTGGTTGCCCGAATTCAGAACATGGTTGCCCAAATATTACATATTATTTTTTTATTTATTATTCAACCTTCTCAGACACTGTCTGTATCAACAAGCATTGACACTAGCGCCCTGTGCGAGTAATGCGGTAATTAGTCATGTAGTGAAGGACATACCAATAGACAGTCCCCCCAGGATTCCGCGGGCCTTTTTTGTGATTGTTGCGGGCTAAAATGTCTGATGTCGCGGGGGGGGGTTCCAAAAACTTGCGATGAAAGTTGCGGTGTTTTTTAGGGTTTTGTTGCGATTGGATTGCGGGAGGAAGTGAAAGTTGCGAGAAATTGTTGCGATTTTCTCTTTTTGTGATTAAAATTGAGTGATATGTTAAATATTAAGTCATTCCTGAAAAACTATTGATTAAAAAAAACAAAGACACTGAGAAATGGTCCTATAAACAACTTTACCAATATAAAAGATTACCAGGACTACAAAAATGCAGAAAAATAGGCTTTACTTATCCAAATGCACCTGTTGGTTCAAAAGTTAAAGTGCAGAGAACCTCACAGCACAACATGAAGTTACCTTAAAATATAATATAAATGCCTCAGCTTTCATGTAAGAAAAAAAACTATTAATACTAGTACTGTGTGCAGGCAGTCTCTCCTGAAGACTAAATTAAACAATAATTATAAACTAATAAAATAAATGGCTCAGGCTTCATAGAAGAAAAAAACAATTTGAACAGAATCTCACAGTATGATGCTGAAGCTGCCTAAACAATGGAAAATAAAATATCATTTTGGCAAAAATGTGGGCATCCATTAATTTATTGTATTAAGCAAAAAAATAATGTAAAGTGCACACAGTCCTTCACTGTAAACATAATACACTTTCAGTAACAGAATTTAAGCCTACATAAACACTGACTCGCACATGCAGTGTTGCCAGATACTGCTGACGTTTTCCAGCCCAAAATATGTTCAAAATCCGCCAAAATGCACTTAAAACCGCCCAATCTGGCAACACTGCGCACATGCTGCTTCTCTTGAACGTATACACGGAAGTAAGGCGGAAGGTAGTTTGTCAACGTCACCTCAAGACGACGCCAACTATTGGTCAAATTTGCGGGAAAGTTGCGGTGATTGGATATAATTGCAACACCGCCCTGAATTCGAGGATTGGTTGAATTTGGGTTGAAGTTGCAAATCTCAACATCGCGAAATCCTGGAGGGTCTGAATAAAACACTGAATATGCACTACGCGATAATTATTAGCAATGGGAAACTGCATTGCGAGCCCGCGATGTGCAAATGTGAATTCCGCTAGTTGTTGAACATCCCGTAATTGTCTTTCCGAGTCAAACAATCGCAAATTGTGATGGAATTTCATCATAATATGAATGAATAAACATCGTTTTTCACGTAAGTTGATATATTTGGGTAGTTGCCCGATCGGGCAAGCATTTGTGAGAGTCTGGTTGTCCGAATCTATTGAATGGTTGCCCCGGGCAATCGGGCTACTGTTAATGTCGAGCCCTGAGTACAACTCGATTTCGTGGAATAACTGTTAAATATGCAGTGGCTCCCAAACAAGTTCCCTTACACTGAAAGTCAAAATTAATTGCTGGTCAGTTAGTAGGATATTTCAAAGAAATTCAAATCTTAAAACATGCTGTTTGCATAAGTATTCGAACACCCCGGGGTCCGGAAGTTCCGTATGAAAAGGCGTTTTCGGACCAAACAGTTCTGTTTGAGAGGAACTGCATACCTTCAAAGGCTTTTTATCTGTTTGCCTTTGCACTGCCATTAGGAACGCTGAAGTGGTGTTAGCCGGCTTGCTAGCGTAACTTTAACAGGAAATGCTTGCGAAGATTTTTAGATGTATCAAAACTGCAGTCAATAAAGTCTGGACTTCACCATCAGGCCATTTATTTTGCAAATGCTAAAAGCTGTTGTTTACACAACTAAAGCTTTACATGGAATTTTCAAAATGGCGGTTGCTGGTGCTGCACTGGCTCGTGTTCGACCAATCAACATACATTTACATTGCTCACGGTTCCTCTTGCACTGGGAGAGAACCTACCCTGGAGAACTGTAATCTTTCTAAGTTCCTGCAGTGAGGACGCACACAAAAAATGAAAACTTCCTCCAACAGTTCTAAGAACTGTGAAAAAATTCCTCTGGTCTGAAAGAGCCTCATGATATTGTCTTAATGAGGACACACCTGCCTTATAATTGACCTTCACCTGTGAAATATTAAAACCGATCTCGTTTTCTGAACAAAAACCACCTCAGTTAAACTCTCAGTGAAGCCACTGTCAGTCTGTAGGAAAGGGAGCGATAATGAAGACTTCCTTCAAATGAGCATTCTAAGGAAGCTAAAGACAAGCTAATAGCATTTCATAACTTCAGAATAGGGTGTAAGATTATATTCAAGAGGTCGGACATCCCATTAGGCATCGCTGGATCAATAATGAGGAAGCAGAAGCTGCATCGCACCATCCACACACTACCGAAAGGAGCACTACCTCAAAACTCGGCACAAAAACAAGACCGAGGCTGGAGAGGGAAGCCACAGGGAGGCCAACAGTCACTCTGAAGGAGTTCCAGAGGACCATAGCTGAGGGTGGAGGAGCTGAAGGTGCACCACACAAACATTTCAAGAGCTCGACAGAAGAAAAAAGAAATGGTTGCTCAAGAAATTCATCTTTCAACAGGATAATGGTCTCAAACACAAGTCCAAAGAAATGCAGGAGTGGTTTAAAAGAAAAAGGTGAGAGGTCTACAGTGGCCAAGTCAAAGTCAAGATCTGAATCCCACTAAGAATCTGTGGCACTGTTTGAGAACTGCAGTAAACAAACAACAGCCAACCAAACTAAAGAATCTGGGGCAAATCTGGTAGGAACTTAACCCCAACAGACGTAAAGCTGTTATTTCAACAAAAGGTGGTTCGACCAAGTGTGGAATACTTATTGAAGCAGCATTTTTCAGTTTTATTTAAAGATCGACTGACAAATAATGAATTTTGGCTTTGCAAATTTACTTTGACAGCAAACTGGTTTGCAGTAAAAAAAAATACTGACTGGAAGAATCAGTGTTTATTGTAGATACAGACAAATCTGCTGACTTAAGGAGGCTGAATACTTTTGCAAGACACTATCATATTAAATAAATCAGCCTACATTTGGGGACGGACAGACGGATGGAGATTGATGGATGGATGGAGATGGATGGAGATTGATGGAGATGGACAGAGATCGATGGAGATGGATGGACAGATGGAGATGGATGGATGGACAGATGGAGAAGGATGGATACAGAGATGGAGATGTATGCATGGAGATGGATGGATGGATGGATGGATGGATGGATGGATGGATGGATGGATGGATGGATAGACAGATGGAGATGTATGCATGGAGATAGATGGATGGATAGATGGAGACTGATGGAGATGGACAGAGATTGATGGAGATGGATGGATAGATGAAGAAGGATGGATAGAGAGATGGAGATGTATGCATGGAGATGGATGGATGGATGGATGGATGGACGGATGGAGATGGATGGATAGACAGATGGAGATGTATGCATGGAGATAGATGGATGGATAGATGGAGACTGATGGAGATGGACAGAGATTGATGGAGATGGATGGATAGATGAAGAAGGATGGATAGAGAGATGGAGATGTATGCATGGAGATGGATGGATGGATGGATGGATGGATGGATGGATGGATGGATGGATGGAGATGGATAGACGGATGGAGATGGATGGATAGACAGATTGAGATGGATGGATAGACAGATGGAGATGTATGCATGGAGATGGATGGATGGATGGATGGATGGATGGATGGATGGATGGATGGATGGAGATGTATGCATGGAGATGGATAGACGGATGGAGATGGATGGATAGATAGAGATAGATGGATAGAAGATGTATGCATGAGATGGATGGATAGATGGAGATTGATGGATAGACAGATGGAGATGTATGCATGGAGATGGATGGATAGATGGGGATTGATGGACATGGACGGAGATGGATAGATAGATGGATGGATGGACTGAGTAGGGTAAGCAATATGTGATCATACGCTTGGTAATCTGAACCCACATCGCCACCTTGGCCCAACTGAGGCAGCCATTCCCATAATCCTTTCTGCTCTTTTTTTTTTTTAAATTGGAGACAAAACAATAGTCTTGTATAGAGGAGTGGTGGTGAATGTGAAATAAAGTACATACCTAACTAGAGAACGCAGATATTTTGAGCAGAAATCAGTTGCCTTCCCACTTTTAATGGAGATTCTGATCCCCCTTCCTACAGAACCCAGCTCTAATCCAGCAAGGATCTAATCCAGCTAATGGAGCAGCCTGATAATCTGGAGATAATAAACCAGGTGCTGGATTAAGCGACTTTACGCTCTCATCTAAAAGCTTCTGAAGGTCAGAGAAGTTTTTGTGTGAGACAGAAACATCCACAAGTTTCACCCACTGCTGTTGCTAGTGGTCAGTAGAGACGGGTGATTATATCACATTTATTATCACAACATATTATTATTTTTTCATTCATGCAAAGAACTGTACCACAATGCTCGAAAAATATTTGTTCATTCCTAATGTTTAATTAACAGTGAGGACAAATACAATCTCGATTTTCTGTTTATGTTGAATGTTTCTCAAAGTCAAAGCTACCAAATAAAACTCTTCATCTGTGCTTTACGTTTTAGATGCTTCGGGTCCAGAAAACAATGTTTACTGTCAATTAATTTTTCCCACTGCGTCACTTTAAATATCAACATTTCTTAAGTTTAGATGACGGTGCAAGTTTCATACACAGACTAAGCTTCTCATATACCTTACAAATATGAATTCTTGCTTGGCGAAATTCTACACGAGGGACATTAGAATATAGTTCAGACTCACATTCTCACGTAACAACCTCCAATCAGAAAAACAATGTTCCTTAAAGAAAGATATGAAGGGATTTGGATATTTCACCTTCTCTGGTACATAATATCATTAAACGATTCAAGGAATCTGGAGGAATTTCAGTGTGTAAAGGGCAAAGGGCTCAAGCCTAATCCGAACACCTGCGATCTCCGATTCCTCAGAAGGCACTGCATCAAGAACCGTCATTCATCTGGAGCTGATAGAACCACATGGGCTCAGGATTACTTTGGAAAACCTTCGTCAAGCTACAATACAGAGTTACATCCACAAACAACGGTTAAAACTTTACTGTGCAAAAAGGAAGCCTTATGTTAACTGTGTCCAGAAGAACGGTCAACTTCTCTGGGCTTGGAGGTGTCTGGGATGGACCATCACACAGTGGAAACGTGTATTATGGTCAGATGAATCAGTATTCCAGGTCTTTTTGGAAGAAATTGACACCGTGCGCTCTGGACCAAAGACATAAAGGACCATCCAAATTGTAACCAGGAACAAGTCCAAAAGCCAGAGCGTGTCATGGTATGGGGTTGCGTCAGTGCCTTTGGCAAATGTAGCTTGGAGGACGTGAGTGTGTGAATGAAATGTGGAAGACTGACTACAATAACAGAAAGCGAGACGAAGAAAAGACGTTATGTTCTCTACGAAGGAAAGGAAACGCAGGACCAAACTAATAAATATCGGCGCTCAGCGAGCACCTCGGTGTGATCAGCTGTTCGTTTAGCGTCAGAATGATGGAACTGTCAGTGCACGCTCAAAGGTAAACCTGGGCATGCGCACACACACACACACACGGACTTCCTCTGTCTGCATGACTGCATGAAGCGAGAGATTTCATGCACATTATTTGCTTTAATCCCCTCAAATTAAATAACTTCCCAGCCACAGAACAGAATGGCCTGGGTGGTGTTTTTTTTTTTTGATAGAACAGAAATAACATACCACAACAACCAAATTTCAGAGGGAACTAAATTTCACCGATTTTATGAAATCGAAAGGCCGTCTAGCTTTAGTAACCATACTGAAATAAAAACTAAATTAAAATAAAAATTGAGAAAAAAATATAAATCAAATAATACAACAGAAACTCAAAAATATAAATAAACCCGAGAAAACAACAAAAACAACAATTCAAATGTAATAAATGGAACAAATTAAAAAACAAAAATAATCTAAATCATCCAAAACAACAAATAAAAAGAACATAAAATTAAAAAAAATGTAATACAGTAAACAAAACAGAAAAAAAATCCTCAAATTAAAAATAAAATAAAAATGAGGGTCAGGTAAATTAAAAGCTTTTAATTATTTTGCACTTTTTTTTTTGCAAATAGGTGTCACAAAAATGTTGCACTAATTTTTTTTTTATCATTTACAGAAGCCGCGAGAGGCCCTTCATATAATCCATTTTTTATTCACCTTGTTATCCCGAGATAACGACATAATTAATTCAGGATCTTCGAGAAAACAACACGACTAATTCGAGATCTCGAGAAAACAAAACCGTTATTCCGAGATAACGACATAATTAATTCAGGATCTCGAGAAAACAACACGACTAATTCGAGATCTCGAGAAAGCAAAACCGTTATTCTGAGATAACGACATAATTAATTCAGGATCTCGAGAAAACAACACGACTAATTCGAGATCTCGAGAAAACAAAACCGTTATTCCGAGATAACGACATAATTAATTCAGGATCTTCGAGAAAACAACACGACTAATTCGAGATCTCGAGAAAACAAAACCGTTATTCCGAGATAACGACATAATTAATTCAGGATCTTCGAGAAAACAACACGACTAATTCGAGATCTCGAGAAAACAAAACCGTTATTCCGAGATAACGACATAATTAATTCAGGATCTCGAGAAAACAACACGACTAATTCGAGATCTCGAGAAAGCAAAACCGTTATTCTGAGATAACGACATAATTAATTCAGGATCTCGAGAAAACAACACGACTAATTCGAGATCTCGAGAAAGCAAAACCGTTATTCCGAGATAACGACATAATTAATTCAGGATCTCGAGAAAACAACACGACTAATTCGAGATCTCGAGAAAACAAAACCATTATTCCGAGATAACGACATAATTAATTCAGGATCTCGAGAAAACAACACGACTAATTCGAGATCTCGAGAAAACAAAACCGTTATTCCGAGATAACGACATAATTAATTCAGGATCTCGAGAAAACAACACGACTAATTCAAGATCTCGAGAAAACAAAACCATTATTCCGAGATAACGACATAATTAATTCAGGATCTCGAGAAAACAACACGACTAATTCGAGATCTCGAGAAAACAAAACCGTTATTCCGAGATAACGACATAATTAATTCAGGATCTCGAGAAAACAACACGACTAATTCGAGATCTCGAGAAAACAAAACCGTTATTCCGAGATAACGACATAATTAATTCAGGATCTCGAGAAAACAACACGACTATTTCGAGATCTCGAGAAAGCAAAACCGTTATTCCGAGATAACGACATAATTAATTCAGGATCTCGAGAAAACAACACAACTAATTCAAGATCTCGAGAAAACAAAACCGTTATTCCGAGATAACGACATAATTAATTCAGGATCTCGAGAAAACAACACGACTAATTCGAGATCTCGAGAAAACAAAACCGTTATTCCGAGATAACGACATAATTAATTCAGGATCTCGAGAAAACAACACGACTAATTCAAGATCTCGAGAAAACAAAACCATTATTCCGAGATAACGACATAATTAATTCAGGATCTCGAGAAAACAACACGACTAATTCGAGATCTCGAGAAAACAAAACCGTTATTCCAAGATAACGACATAATTAATTCAGGATATCGAGAAAACAACACAACTAATTCAAGATCTCGAGAAAACAAAACTGTTATTCCGAGATAACGACATAATTAATTCAGGATCTCGAGAAAACAACAAGACTAATTCGAGATCTCGAGAAAACAAAACCGTTATTCCAAGATAACGACATAATTAATTCAGGATCTCGAGAAAACAACAAGACTAATTCGAGATCTCGAGAAAACAAAACCGTTATTCCAAGATAACGACATAATTAATTCAGGATCTCGAGAAAAAAACACAACTAATTTGAGATCTTGAGAAAACAAAACCATTATTTCGAGATCTCGAGAAAACAAAACAATTATTTCATGATCTCAAGTAAACAGCTGAGAAATGGTTCATTCAGGTGCGCCAAGAGACTTGTGATATGCTGACTTTGGGGCTATTTCTCATTCTGTATAGACGCAACTTTGGTCATTAGAATGTCTGGAATAATCGATCACCTAATAAGGCAATATTTTGATCAGGGGTTGACACAGGGAGAGATTGCATTATTTATGTCGTTATCTCGGAATAACGGTTTTGTTTTCTCGAGATCACGGAATAACGGTTTTGTTTTCTCGAGATCTCGAATTAGTTGTGTTGTTTTCTCGAGATCCTGAATTAATTATGTCGTTATCTCGGGATAACACGGTGAATAAAAAAAGATTATATGAAGGGCTTCTCGCGGCTTCCGTAATCATTATTTGACTCACCCTCGTAAAATTCAATAAATAAATAAACAAACAAAACAATGAAACTGCCCTGCAATAGCAGCTGGCATGAAAACACAATGGGCAGTGATCTGAGCAGCACTTTTTCCACTTCACATCCAAAAACAAGCATTAAAGCAGTTGAAATGCTGTTCTCTGCAACTTCTCAGTTGCCTACTTCCTTTTTACCACCTTGTTTAACGCTAAACGCCTGCTAATCGCTGAAATCCGTCCAAGTTCTCAAAAACACGGTGTGAAGGAACAGGTTCGGTGCTCAGTGATCCACGAGAAGGTGATACTGAGCTGTTTATTCAATCTACTGGCAAAACATTGATTGACTCCATAAATAATTAACCGTGGATGTCTCGAGGGGTTTCACCAGGACACACACACATGAACAGAGTCTGGTGGACTGAGATTAGCCGGATTAGACGGCACGGAGAGGGGGAGGAGACAAACCGAGATGGAGCAGATCTCAGCAGGAATGTCTTCAGTGGATCCCTGAGTTAGTGGAAGGGAGGAAGGAAGTGGATGGCCTGCGATTAAAACTCATTACAGCCGTGACACCGGTAGAACTATCGACGACGACGATGACGACTCGGCTACGTAACGACGGCTTTCCCTCAACACCACGACGAAACCATCTCGCTCACTCTGAGAGTTTATTCATCAGCTGAATAAAACCCCACAAGATTATTCAACCACTTTAAAACTTCTATTCTGCCCTCGAAATTTACAACCTCGAAATTAGAGTTCAAGGATCTGGTTATTGTAAATGCATCTACTTTGACTCATTCAGCACAAAAAGTAGAGTGTATTCCGGGGACGGCTAATGCACTTCAGTGTAAAAGACGAGGTTGGATGAATCATACCTCTTAGAGTCGTGCTCGTCTTTTATATCCGAGTGAATATGAAGGGCAAGCGGTTGTGAAATGGGAAGCAATGAAAATCAGACGCAGACGCAGATTTACCGATGGTTAGAACATCCTGCGTATTACTAAACACGTACCCAGCATGATACATGACTCTCGTGCATCGGGTCACTGCGTACAAGCCTCGTTCATAAACTTAACAATATATCTCATCTCATCTCATTATCTCTAGCCGCTTTATCCTGTTCTACAGGGTCGCAGGCAAGCTGGAGCCTATCCCAGCTGACTATGGGCGAAAGGCGGGGTACACCCTGGACAAGTCGCCAGGTCATCACAGGGCTGACACATAGACACAGACAACCATTCACACTCACATTCACACCTACGCTCAATTTAGAGTCACCAGTTAACCTAACCTGCATGTCTTTGGGGGAAACTGTGGGGGAAACCGGAGCACCCGGAGGAAACCCACGCGGACACGGGGAGAACATGCGAACTCCGCACAGAAAGGCCCTCGCCGGCCACGGGGCTCGAACCCGGACCTTCTTGCTGTGAGGCGACAGCGCGAACCACTACACCACCGTGCCACCCAGTTTATATGTGTGAAATATATATGAAATCTCTGCCTGTTATGACATCCTGATCAATAATCAAAGAAGTTACTCAGCAGTTACTCAGTACTTGAGTAGTTTTTTCACTCAGTACTTTTTACTCTTACTCAAGTAATTAATTGGACGACTACTTTTTACTTTTACTTGAGTAATATTATTCTAAAGTAACAATACTCTTGCTTGAGTACAATTTTTGGCTACTCTACCCACCTCTGATGTTACCATGTGTGAACTGAACTTTTGGCTACGGTACTTTTTGTTCAATGTGAACAACACTTGCCGACACGCACTTGTTTCGGGTCAAGCGGATTGGGTCATTGGTATTCATTTCCACCTGACTGGCTGCTGTCTCCATTCCATTATCATTCATTTTTACTTTCCTCTTGCTTTCTTCCCTTCAGTCTTTCCATAATTATCATGCATTCAACCTCCTCTTTCCTAACCACATGTCCAGTGATGTGACATTGCCTTCTCACGATCTCATGCATTATTTCTCTTGTTTTGCTTGCTCTGTTCATGACATATCCATGAGATATTGTTTTTTGTCCATGATATTCTTTGGATCCTCCTCAGAAACCACATCTCTGGTGCTTCAATGCATTAATTTATGTTACTCGAGAAGATATTGTCCAACATTCTGAGCCGTAGTACATAGTTATGAGTTATAATTTCATCAAACTGTCGAGAGATATAACAAGGAAAGCTAAAGCTTGGAAGGAAGAAGCTAGAACAGTTAGTGTGCTATGCTAATGAAGTTTGCGTGACATTGAAATCAAGCAAACACATTTTAAACAACGGTCATGTCTCATCTCATTATCTCTAGCCGCTTTATCCTGTTCTACAGGGTCGCAGGCAAGCTGGAGCCTATCCCAGCTGACTACGGGTGAAAGGCGGGGTACACCCTGGACAAGTCGCCAGGTCATCACAGGGCTGACACATAGACACAGACAACCATTCACACTCACATTCACACCTACGCTCAATTTAGAGTCACCAGTTAACCTAACCTGCATGTCTTTGGACTGTGGGGGAAACCGGAGCACCCGGAGGAAACCCACGCGGACACGGGGAGAACATGCAAACTCCGCACAGAAAGGCCCTCGCCGGCCACGGGGCTCGAACCCGGACCTTCTTGCTGTGAGGCGACAGCGCTAACCACTACACCACCGTGCCGCCCCACTCCCTCTTTTTTTTCCATACAAACGTCTATTTTACGACTTCTACATTAGAGTCAAAACATTACAAAAGCATTTTAGAGTTCCAAACGTTTTTTTTTTCCCCAGAAAAAAAAAATCTTACAGGGAAAAAAAGTATCTGAGCAGCATATTCCATAAGAGAACACTTTTCACATGAAAAAGAAAACATAATGAAGGTGACTGCAAAAGTTTTGGGGCAAAACGAAGACGCAAGTGTGACAGTCAAAGTGTCCAGAAGAACTGGGGCTGGTTCTGGAAGATGCTCAGAAAAACCTACAGCTCATTTCCGCATAAAACTGCACTCACTGGACCTCAGACTACTATTTTTTTTTTTTTAAAGCAAAGGATCGTCTCACACCGAATATCGACTTTGTTATATTGATTTATTACAGCTTACTGATTACTGTTTTTAGTATTTTTTTAATGTTGAAACATTTTATTTCATTATTTTTTAAGCCAGTTTTGGTTGACAGCATTTCTGTACACATGCCTGAGACTTTTGCACAGAACTGTGTGTGTGTATATATATATATATATATATATATATATACATACGAGTGATTCCACGCTTATGGGTACTGAAATGGGGACATGAACTTATTTTTAAAAATTCACCTAAAACCATTTCTTTTTTTACCATCAGGTCACAAAACATGTAATCTTTAATGAATGATATGTTAAAAGATAACTTTAATTTTCTGAGATGTAATAAAAACATATTTATATGCCAAAGTCAGAACGTAACAGAAGTGTTGTGGACATATAGATTCTCAATTTTAACAATGTAGAATTACTTTTTGAAACATAGGAAGGTGATGTTTTAGCAAATATAATTAATAAACATGTGTAGTAGAATAAACATACACATTCTTTCAATAAGATTAACATGGTATATAGCTAGATTGTAATTAATTTGTAACAGACGCGAGATGGACAATCGTAACAGAAGTAATGGAACAGACATCATTTTGGAACTCATAGGCTTGACTTTGGCATATAAATATGTTTTTATTACATCACAGAAAATTAAAGTTATCTTTTAACATATCATTCATTAAAGATTACATGTTTTGTGACCTGATGGTAAAAAAAGAAATGGTTTTAGGTGAATTTTTAAAAATAAGTTCATGTCCCGGCGGCACGGTGGTGTAGTGGTTAGCGCTGTCACCTCACAGCAAGAAGGTCCGGGTTCGAGCCCCGTGGCCAGCGAGGGCCTTTCTGTGTGGAGTTTGCATGTTCTCCCCGTGTCCGCGTGGGTTTCCTCCGGGTGCTCCGGTTTCCCCCACAGTCCAAAGACATGCAGGTTAGGTTAACTGGTGACTCTAAATTGACCGTAGGTGTGAATGTGAGTGTGAATGGTTGTCTGTGTCTATGTGTCAGCCCTGTGATGACCTGGCGACTTGTCCAGGGTGTACCCCGCCTTTCGCCCGTAGTCAGCTGGGATAGGCTCCAGCTTGCCTGCGACCCTGTAGAACAGGATAAAGCGGCTAGAGATAATGAGATGAGATGAGATGTTTTTTTAAAGTAGTAAATTTGACTTATTAACATTTACTCACTTAAATTAACTATTTAATAACAAATAATTCAGACCACTGCAGAGAATGAGTAATATGTATTCAAAAATGAACAAATGTATATCCAAAGATTGTTTTATTTTTCAAAATAATACTGTTGAGCCGGAAGCTCTGTTTTTTTCGGTTCTGAAAAAGTCATTTTTCCAAATCGTGTAAATCCGTTAAGATTTTTTTTTTTTTTGAGGGGGGGGGGCTCTCTCACTGTCTCACTCTCATAGGGCCAATGATTTTCTGTGATCGCGGAAAACAGATGGAAATTACGTTATTTTTATAGTGGAACATTGCTCGCGTGTCAAAGTGTAACTGCCGCAGAAGGCTTCTGCGTAACTGCCGCTAACGCCCAAGCAGACATGCCTTTCCGGTCAAGGCAGCTTTGTCGGTGATTGTGATTGGCTTGTGGCACACCTAGCCAGCCAATGAGCTGCTTGTTTACAGATTCGCTCCCCGCCTCGCAACCAGAATGGCGACCGCTTAAAAGAAACGGATGCTCTGGTGGCCAAGGACACCATATGGTTGCCAGTGGCGACTGTGGACGTTGCGTGACTCGCAGAAGATTGTCGCAGGTCGGCGAAAAAACGACTTACTAATAGATATAAAAAATAAAAGTAATTTAAGTAAGTTTAAAATGAAATTTAAATAAAAAGTAAAGTATTTATAAATTGAAGTTTGGAAGCACCTCTGTTTTCGGGCTGAGGAGAAGTTTGAAAGGGTGTACCGCGATTCTGCCTTCTTGGATCTTGACACGGATCGTGGCTCTGCGTATCGCGATTCCGATTTCGATACGCATATTGTTACAGCTCTAATCGGTATTATACCAGCCTAGATTGTAGTGTATGTTATGTTTGGCGAATGCAATCCTGGGTATCTAAAATGACATCTCGAACCCGGACGATTTTCCACCAAAACCAGAAAAATTAATAACTATTTTTATTGCTTTTATTAAGTGCATGCAGTGTAATAAGAGAGAGATTCATTAAAAGCATGCACTTGATTCGGAAGAAATAGTTTTGTGCTCACACTTAACCCCTCTCTGATTCGCCTAACTGCCACTAAATTAGAATATAATGTGTGTAGGCTATTAAACGTCATCTGGAACTTATACGCCGAGCTGCAACGGCACATTTTTCCCGAGCCGTGGTGTGGAATCCTTAGTGTGATGAGGCACAAAGCAGTTGAAGGCTGCTGCTGGAGTTGGTGCTAAAGAAAGCAGGAGTGTTGGAGGTGTCTTGGCTCTTATTTCATGCCACTGGCTTGCAGCACACTGACTCACAGCTCACTGTGGGGAATAGAAGGAAGAGAAAACTTTTTCCCGGGCTCAGCCAAAGCTCTGGAAGCTCCAAGTGTAGGATGATGGTGTGCAAACGAGCGAGAGAGTGAGCGAGAGAGCAAGCAAGCGAAACTCCTCAGGTTCTCCTGTCATGACTACGGCTCGTGCTGTTCTGAGGAGATAGCCTCTTCTCCTCCTGTGTCTCGAAGCACATCGATTGTTCGCGGCTAAATCTGTAACCTGCATCACAGACCGAGTGTCCAGACTTGCTCGAATCAATACGACACAAACTCGCCCAGAACAATGAAAAAAATCAAATGTGAACTAGGCAGAAGTGAGCTTAGCCCTTTTATTCCGGGGATTTAAACCTCGTCTTGTGATCAAGCGTCTCGCTCCAGGCTCCAGACTCTCACATACGTCAGCTTTCGTGAGCCGAACAATCAGTTTTGGTCCTTCATAAATATTTCACCGTGTCTGACTGATCCTGAGAGACAAAAGCCTGCCTGAAAGCGCAACGCTGCTATTTTTAGAAACTTTAGGAAGCGTTTTCACAAGTATAATTTATGAGCAAGTGAACAGGAATGAAGGAAGGAAAGGTCACGTCACCGTGTTATTGATTGACAGAGCGCCACTCCGATAGCCGTATACGAAAGCGTACGGCGCTTATCAAATGGTCACGTCCTCCCTCTCGGATGCAACGTACACACGCCTCACTTCAGAACTAGGACTTATTAACCTCTGTGATGGACGTAGGAAGCTTAATGAGTGCTTTACACACTCGGTGATGTTTAAAGTTGAACTGAAGTCATTTTTAAACTCGCTTTATTTCTTAATTAACGTGTTTTTCAATGAAGTTTTCGGTTTTAGTAACCTTATATCGTGACTCGTATTGGCAAATAATCGCAATTAAATATTATACTAATCGGCCTGTTCGGTTTTTAGCCGTGTTGAATTTAGTTCGTTTGGTCCACGGCAGGCGTCGCTTATCTGCGCGATCTTCACGAGACTTGTGCGAGACTTCGAAACGTGAAGCGTCAGCCAAGTGTCAGTGCCGCCATTTTGAAAACTGTTTTCCAAACGAAGTATTGCACAAAAACGAGTTGAAATGACGATTACTGCCGACTTTTTTCAAACTTTCCTGATTGCTCTCAAAACAAACAAAACTTCCGGCTTGATTACGTCAGCATTCGAAAGAGAGCGCGCGCGTCTTTTGACAACCCCGGTGTCTGAAATCGCTCCGTACTCACTGTACAGGGCACTATATAGTGAGGACGCCATTTTGTAGTGCTGTCCGAAACCTTAGTGAGGATTATTTACACCCTATATAGTGCACTCAAACTATCCCACAATATATCATGAAAAGTAGTGTACAACGATGGTCACTAACCAAAGCAATATATCCCATCATGCATTGCGGTCATGCTGAAAGAAATCAAACTAAAAGCCTCAAATTTGATTTAGTAAAAGGCAGCGGCGAAGAAGAAAGAAAGTGTTCAGCCTTGATTTAAAAGAGCTGAAAGCTGCAGGTACTTTGTATTGATTAATGTGGGAAATGCGCTCAGTATAATATGGATTTATCACAAAAACACACGCATGTGTTTATTATTTTGAAACCCACCAGCCGACTGATCTGGCACGGTTTAATTGTGCGACAGTAATGACGTCAATACCAGCGCGGCGGAGTAGTGTCCGAAAGCGTTTTTTCATTTTACCAATGAGCTCACTGTATAGTCCTCTATATAGTAATTCCCTATAAAGGGAGTAGGGAGGAGTGAACGAGTGAGTGATTTCAGACACAGGGAACGTTGGCACTTCGATTTCCGCTGTACGTTTTACTTCCGTCCTACGATGTCTCGCACAGGTCTCAACGAATCTCGTTTACGGCCATTGCTTTGACATATGGACTGATATATTACAGAGCATATTTCAAACACTGGGTGGCACGGTGGTGTAGTGGTTAGCGCTGTCACCTCACAGCAAGAAGGTCCAGGTTCGAGCCCCGGGGCCGGCGAGGGCCTTTCTGTGCGGAGTTTGCATGTTCTCCCCGTGTCCGCGTGGGTTTCCTCCAGGTGCTCCGGTTTCCCCCACAGTCCAAAGACATGCAGGTTAGGTTAACTGGTGACTCTAAATTGAGCGTAGGTGTGAATGTGAGTGTGAATGGTTGTCTGTGTCTATGTGTCAGCCCTGTGATGACCTGGCGACTTGTCCAGGGTGTACCCCGCCTTTCGCCCGTAGTCAGCTGGGATAGGCTCCAGCTTGCCTGCGACCCTGTAGAACAGGATAAAGCGGCTACAGATAATGAGATAATGAGATGAGATGAAAAGAATTTTGATCCTAAAAAATTTGCCTTCAGTTCTCCTTTAACCCAGTTACCACGGTAACAGCTCCCAGTGACAGGAAAGTTGTGTTGATTTATTTCGCAACAGATCCTAGCGAGGATCAATGAAGACACGATGAGATTTTTCTTTTTAACAAAGAGAAGACACCGACTCATGCCCCTTTTCCACCAAAGCAGTTCCAGGGCTGGTTCGGGGCCAGTGCTTAGTTTGGAACCGGGTTTTCTGTTTCCACTGACAAAGAACTGGCTCTGGGGCCAGAAAAACCGGTTCCAGGCTAGCACCAACTCTCTGCTGGGCCAGAGGAAAGAACCGCTTACGTCAGCGGGGGGGGGGGGGGGGGGGGGGGGCGGAGTTGTTAAGACCAACAACAATAACAAGACCGCAAAAGATCGCCATTTTTAAGCGACGAAAAGCAGCAGCTATACAAACGCGAAGTCATCCATTATTATTATTATTGTTGTTGTTGCTGCTGCTGCTTCTTCCGTGTTGTTTTTGCTTCGATATTCGCGCCAAGGTTTATGCAAACGTAGCGACGTAACTGATGTATACAACGACATAACTGACGTATACAGCGACGTAATGATGTGGCTTCCCTTAGCACCGCGAGCTATGGAAAAGCAAACTGGTTCTCAGCTGGCTCGCAAGTTGAACGAGTTGTGAACCAGCACCGGCCCCGAACCAGCCCTGGAACTGATTTGGTGGAAAAGGGGTATCACTGATCTGATTCACAACATGTAGCTCTATACTGAGATTAGATTGTTATTACAAGCTGGAATCAGAGGAAAGGGACTGAACTTCAGATGAACTTTAGAGAACGTCACTGAGGCTACATCTACATTCATAATGTTTTGGCTCAGTGTTAAAAATCATCTCATTGCGCGTGCGTGCGCTGGTAAAACAGCCGTTTGTTTTCTTCTGGAAAAGGGTCACGGGACGAATCAGGGAAGAACACGCTGTGAGTGAAAAGACTCTCCGGTGACCCTCCGCAGTGAAAAGTCTGCGCCGGCAACTCGATCCCAGGAAAAAATAAAAACTTGCTTTTCAATCTTCAAGTGATTTATATCATCTCCGCTGTCCATAATTTGCTGCAAATCCAGTTATTCCACCATGAAATTGTCTTTGATTCGGGTCTACCATGACTGGAAGCGACGCCATATTTGTTGATTGATTCGCTGAGCCAGACCATGTGACCACGCCGTAGCGTATGTAGTTATGTTACAGAGCCGGGCAGCGTACTACAGAGGGTCGCTGAGAAAGCCAAGCGCACAAACATCTGGAGGGAAATTTCATACAGACTTTGCAAGTATCTCATCTCATTATCTGTAGCCGCTTTATCCTGTTCTACAGGGTCGCAGGCAAGCTGGAGCCTATCCCAGCTGACTACGGGCGAAAGGCGGGATACACCCTGGACAAGTCGCCAGGTCATCACAGGGCTGACACATATGCCGCTTTTCCACTACAAACGCGGCTGAGTTGGGCTGAGCCGTGCCGTGCTGAGTCGGGCTGAGCGGGGCTGTTGGAGTTGCATTTCGACTACAACCGCATTGAACCGTGCTGGCTGGAAGTGGGTGGACACATTGGTTGGAGTTCGCGAAAGTAGGTGGACATCAGGTGATGTCGTTATGCGGCGCAAACAGTGACATCAGTGACCTTTTAAGCGGTAGTCTCACAACCCGGAGAGTAAACAATAAACATGGAGTCGTTAGTGTTGCTGGTCTTGGTGCTGTGGCTTGTTGTCACCGACAACGCCAACAGATACTGGCAAGAGCGTATAGATGAGGCGAGGCGCATAAGGCTTCATAATTCTCGTAATTCGTAATTCTCCTTCTTCCGGGTTTACGGTGTTTACAGATCCCAGCGTGCTCGCGGGGCGTGTGTGGGCGTGTGAGGACACTCCTCCTCACCAATCAGTGCACAGGGGAGTGTCTCCTCACGCCCCCAGCCTCACTCGGCACGGTTTGGCTCGCTTCAGCCCCACTCCAAAACCGTGCGAGTTTTGGGAGCTGAGCAGGGCTGAAGCGAGCTGAGTCGTGCTGTTCTTAGATAGTCGAAACGCGAGCCGTGTCGGGCTGAAGTGAGCTGGAAAAGGGCCAATAAACACAGACAACCATTCACACCTACGGTCAATTTAGAGTCACCAATTAACCTAACCTGCATGTCTTTGGACTGTGGGGGAAACCGGAGCACCCGGAGGAAACCCACGCGGACACGGGGAGAACATGCAAACTCCGCACAGAAAGGCCCTCGCCGGCCACGGGGCTCGAACCCGGACCTTCTTGCTGTGAGGCGACAGCGCTAACCACTACACCACCGTGCCACCGACTTTGCAAGTATTTTACAGGGAAATGGTTCGTAATTTATTAGCTGAGAGTGCACCAGAAGGCCTGCAAATTTCAAAGTTTTCTTAGGGGATGCCCCCAGACCCCCCTTCGCGTTAGCGTGCCTACTACTTTTTTTTTTTTTTTTATAGCCGGCTACTTCAGATTTTCTGGAGCACCCTGAATGAATTTTACCGTACACGTAAAATTTAACTACAAACTCCAGAGCAAACACAGGATACAAACACTTTTCCAAGCGACATCGTTCCATAAACACTATTTAATTAGGATTATGAATAAATAAATTTGTATCCAGGTTGGTAAATGAGGCCTGATGTAATAAAACTTCCCCTAATGTCATGGAGCTCCAACACAAAATCAAAGAAGCATCAAACGCTGATCTCGTGACGGCTGATTGAATCCATGAGGTAATTAACAAAGTGGGTCTATTTTATTGCATTTTTTCCCCCCACAGATATTAGCCAGGTATCCTGGTTCATACAGCGTAGTCCTTGAAGCAGCGGGTAAAATCTAATGATGCCTGCTGTGTGCTATGTTTCATCCGTCACGGGGGAGAAACATAAAGAGAATCCGACTCTTTGATAGCGAGGCACGGGAGCACACAGTGGCTGCAGTGTTTCTGACTCCTCTTTCCCATTCACTTTGATTCCTCTAATTAATCCAGATTCTCCTCTTCTCCCATCAGAGCTCACTTTCAATACGCTCACGTCTGGTCAGGTCGTGCACTGCGTTTAACCTGCGATCGCTTCACCGTGGCACCGTGCAAGACGGGTAAATCGTACACCTTTTCGTTGTTAGCGCCGACCTCGTTAAACATGCTGATTGCGTTAAAATCATCCTCGGGATGAGGAGCATGTTTGGATTAGCAAGGCACGGATTAGCATACGCATGCATAATGAATCGAAAAGGCAGCGCGTCTTGTGGTGAGATCTGGAGTCCCCTCACGTCTCGCCTGACACACTTTCAGGAGCGCTTTGAACAAGGAGCCAGTGTGAGATGCCTCACCCTCCTCACATGAACACCAAACAGAACATCTGAAAATCTGATTTAGGAAAAAAAAAAAACCTCGATCAACCTGGAAGAACTGATCTACAAGATTATTTGGTTATTTCGGTGGATCGAAAAAGAAAATGCTGTGCTTTACGAAAAAGAAACATGTCCCATTCGCACTTTTTGTGCGATATTTACGTTAAAAAAAACATTAGCAAGCTCTATCATGTGCCAGCTACCAAGTGAGGACAATATAGGCTAACATTCCATACTTGGTATGTAACGATTCACTAATTCGTGATTTGATTCACAATATTGGGTTCATGATTTGATTTCCCCACGATATTTTTGAAAAAAAAAAAAGTGTAACCCCCCCCACAAAAAAAGCAATATTTACTTTCCTGTTGTTCATCAACTTAAATATTCAATTCGTTAAAATTAAAAAAGGTTTCATTTTATTAATGAGACCGTCAATGACGGCGAAGCCCATTCCAGCCCCGTGAGAAATCAAATCTGGGTAGAAGTTCTATGCACCCTAGGCTCCCCTACCTTCATGCTAGAAAGAATCAAAATCGGTGAAGAATTGAGGGAGAAGAAGTGATTTGTGTGGAAACTGCTCGTTAGGGATTGATTAATTACTCCGTATCTTCATTATTAACTGCAATTATGCAAATTTTGGTAGAAGCTATCTATATGCACCCCAGGCAGACCGACCTTCCTGCCAAAAAGAATAAAAATCGGTGAAGAATTGAAAGAGAAGAAGCGATTTTCGTGAAATGTGGACGATGCCAGACGGACGACAGATGACGGACAACACATGATGGCATAAACTCATCACCTGTTGGCCGGTTGAGGTAATAATAACCAACAATTATTATTTACTCACATTTGTAAAGACTGGCGTAAAATAATAGCCTGTTAACTAAAACATTCCTTTTATTTAAAATGAAAAAAGTTTGTAAGAAACAGGGCTTTCCTTAATAAACTTGTATAAACATTTGTACTTCCTCCATTTGCTTCTCTTTTCTTTATCTTTCAGCAGTCTGTAAAAAGAGAGCTCTGATTTCTTGCTAAATCTAGTTGTACACAATTACACAACAGCTCTTTCAGTGTTTGTGGCATTAGAGCTGTGCTACTTCCGCCTATGGTGAAGTCACACATATTCCCACTATGGAAATAATATTGGCTGGCTTTTTTTCATAGTCTATCAGATATATTCCATTCAGCTAGCAGGATACTGAACGAGTTGAAGATGAGTAGCTGAATGGAATATATCTGATATACCATGAACAAAAGGCAGCCAATATTATCATCATACATACACATTCCTTTTGGGTGTTCAACGCGTCTTTCTCTTTCAAAATTCTCCCATATTTAATGACGCAAACCTGTTGGCCATGTTTGTTTCCAAATTGTCCCAGTCGCTCGCGAACACGGAAGTTTTACGTCTCCGACGTGTAATGTCATGTTGTCCTGACAACCATGCAATATCGTAAACCATAATCAACACTCACACTCCATTGGGTAGAGACAGACCACACAGCCTGATTAAAAATCAATCACAATTCATTTTTAATTTCATCGATTTGACTCATCATAAATCTATATCACGATTTATCACTGTTCAAGATATCATTCCATACCTACTTTGTACAGACTAGCAAGAGTCAAAGCAGCAGTCCATTTTCTGTGTATGTTTGCAACACAAAGCTGCAATGTTACTTCGACAGTGCAACACGGGAATTGCTCAATTCTGTGCAAATTAAACACGATGCTCAAATGATATCTCGGACCAATCCTATGGCATGTGTCATCCAATGTTTCTTCATTTCGACACTCACGACTTTACTCAACTTCCTACTTGCAATTAGTTCCCATTTACAATAAACTGGTTTCATCTTCAACCTTTCATTCAACGATTCCAGAGACATCAGGAAGAAAAATAAAGCTTGCAAAGAAGTCGCAGAGATCGTTAGTTTACCTGGAGAGACTACGTAGAGCTTGCGTTGCGTTAGTCTGAAGCCGAGCAAATAACGTAAATTAAATATAGCCTCAAGCAGTGATGAATGGCCCGAGCACTTCCAGTTTACCAAATCTGGCACGAATCCAACAAACTGCCTTGGAGGAGAACGTCAAAATGTAACACGTTTATAAATCAAAATGTACAAAACCAAAAATAACTCACTTCCTGTTGAGTATGGCTAACACAATGTACATTATAATTCTGTTCGCCTTGGAGCACCCTACACACCTACCAAATTTTACATGGATTGGTGAAACTATATACCAGGCAAAAGTCTCAATGACAAGTGGGGGCGCTATGGAGTCCCACAGACTCCCGGGGCCAAGCCTGTATCCTTGAGTAGTGGTGGCCAGGACTGATGGGTGTACCAAATTTCATGAGTTTTCGCCCACAGGAACCACCTCAAAAATGGCCAAGTCTCGAAGAAAAAGAATAAGAATAATTAAAGCCGCAAGCGGCCTCGACGGGCCCTCGCGCCAGCGGCCAAGGGGGGCGGGGGCATGCATCCCCGCGAAACACCCTCCACAGCGTCCTCGGCAAGAGACATTACTCCCACAATGGCGACAAAGCACAGAATTGGACACATGGCAACAATAGGGTCTCGCACTGTACGGTGCTCGGGGCCTAATAATAATAGCGAAAGTGCACAAAATTTGGCGTAAATGTCAGGTGAGCTATGAAGAGTTTGCGTATGAAGTTTGATGACAATTGAGTAAATAGAAGATGAGATATAGATTTTTGAAGAATAAATTTTTTGGTTTTTCCCATGTCAGAAGGTGGCGCTATGCTGTACATGAGCGATTATGAGTTGGAGAAATAAGTGTCTACAACAGCAACGAACTATCACAAGGTAGTGGTGTGAAGGAAAAGCATTATGGAATTATGTCCCAAAAACCCGTTTTGGAGCAATTGCGTCGGCCAAAAACAGCGCCCCCCATGGACGAAAATTCCCAAAATGTGGTATACATGACATGGGAGGTAGTAAGAGGGTGGCCGTGAAGTTTGACCAAATTTGAGGAAAGATTGGATTTTTTGCCCAAAAAATAGCGCCCCCAGTGGCGAAAGTGCACAAAATTTGGCGTATATGTCAGGTGAGCTATGAAGAGTTTGCGTATGAAGTTTGATGACAATTGAGTAAATAGAACATGAGATATAGATTTTTGAAGAATAAATTTTATGGTTTTTCCCATGTCAGTAGGTGGCGCTATGCTGTACATGAGCGATTATGAGTTGGAAAAATAAGTGTCTACAACAGCAACGTACTATCACAAGGTAGTGGTGTGAAGGAAAAGCATCATGCAATTATTAACCAAAAACCCGTTTTGGAGCAATTGCGTCGGCCAAAAACAGCGCCCCCCATGGACGAAAATTTCCAAAATGTGGTATACATGACATGGGAGGTAGAAAGAGGGTGGCCATGAAGTTTGACCAAATTTGAGGAAAGATTGGAATTTTTGCCCAAAAATAGCGCCCCCAGTGGCGAAATATCACAGAAATTGGGTAACATGTCAGAAGCCCAATGAGTGATTTGCGTGTGAAGTATGAGCAGTTTTGAGCAATCAGAAGATTTGTTATGAATTTTTAAGCATGTAAAATTTTGCATCGAAAATTGATTGACGTATAACTTCTGAACGCTTTATCCTACATGAAACGTATTTAGTAACTTTTGTCAGCCATGTCTGTAGATGATGTGTATCAATTTTGGTGACATTCCTATGAACGGTCTAGGAGGAGTTGCGCCGTCTTCGTGGCCATGCATTTCGCACAAAAGTGAAATTACCTCACTTCCTGTTGGGCGTGGCTAATGCATTGGCATTACATTTTTGTCCGGCTTAGTGAGACACATATGCCCACCAAATGGCATGCCACTACTACAAACTACATGGCACCCAGGCACCTTAAAGCGGGAGGCCAAAATCACAACGACTTAGGGGGCGCTATAGAGGCCCTGAGCCCCGGCCAAGTTTGGGCTTCTGGTTCTGAGTAGCGGTGGCAATTCTCGGAACTGGCGCCAAATTTCGTGCGTTTTCGCCCATGGCAAGTGCCCCGAAAATGGCCCAACAGCGGAGAAAAATAAAGAAGAAGAAGAAGACGGAAGAAGAAGAAGAAGAAGACGGAAGAATAATAATAGTGAACTCTTACAAGAACAATAGGGCCTTCGCCCATAGGGCTCGGGCCCTAATAATAATAAGTAGCATCCAATAGGGCCTTGTGGCTCGGTGCAGCACCCTCTGGTGGACACCGGAGGACAAGTACCTCTGGTGTTTGGGCCCTAAACACTAATTTTCACACCGATTGGTGTGTTGTTCAACCTTTTCGCCACCGCAGACCACTATATCCGGGCTCATTGTATTCGGGAAATCCCTTCTGGAAAAAGTTACACAGTGATGAAAGGGTTAATTTGTTAGATTTAGAAGTTATCTACGTCGCTCATTGAAACTTTAAAAAAAAAGTCCTGGCCATGCCCACATGCGACATCAACATATGAACGTAGACTAACCTACGTGAAGCCACTGCATTTTTTCAAACCACTGCCCACGCGACATCACGGCACAGCTGTACGCTCGGAAGACAGCGCTAACTTGCTAACTACCCTCTTCCACATACATGAGCTTGTATTGTTTATTGTAGAAATGTCTTCAAGTATTTTGCTATATTGCCGCTCTTATTTTAAATAGGTCTCCGGTGTCCACCAGACGGCGCTGCACCAAGCCACAAGGCCCTATTGGATGCTACTTATTATTATTATCCTTATTATTATTATATATGGGTTTTTTTTTTCAAGACTTGGCCATTTTTGAGGTGGTTCCCATAAGCGAAAAGTCATGAAATTTGGTACACCCATCAATCCTGGCCACCACTACTCAGGGATAGAGGCTTGGCCCCAGGTTTGTCCGGGGGTCTCCATAGCCCCCCCCCACTTGATATTGAGACTTTTGCCCGGTATATCGTTTCACCAATCCGTGTCAAATTTGGTAGGTGTGTAGGGTGCTCCAAGACAAACAAAATTGTAATATACATTGTATTCGCCATACTCAACAGGAAGCGAGTTATTTTTGGTTTTGTGCATTTTGATTTACAAACGTGTTACATTTTTTTTTTAAGATATTTTGTGGGCTGGCGGCACGGTGGTGTAGTGGTTAGCGCTGTCGCCTCACAGCAAGAAGGTCCGGGTTTGAGCCCCGTGGCCGGCGAGGGCCTTTCTGTGTGGAGTTTGCATGTTCTCCCCGTGTCCGCGTGGGTTTCCTCCGGGTGCTCCGGTTTCCCCCACAGTCCAAAGACATGCAGGTTAGGTTAACTGGTGACTCTAAATTGAGCGTAGGTGTGAATGTGAGTGTGAATGGTTGTCTGTGTCTATGTGTCAGCCCTGTGATGACCTGGCGACTTGTCCAGGGTGTACCCCGCCTTTCGCCCGTAGTCAGCTGGGATAGGCTCCAGCTTGCCTGCGACCCTGTAGAAGGATAAAGCGGCTAGAGATAATGAGATGAATGAGATTTTGTGGGCTTTTTTCACCTTTATTGGATAGGACAGTGTAGAGACAGGAAATGAGCAGGGGAAAGAGAGATGGGGAGGGATCGGGAAATGACCTCAGGTCGGAATTGAACCCAGGTCCCTGGATTTATGGTGTGGCGCCTTATCCGCCTGAGCCACGACGCCCCCAAAACGTGTTACATTTTGACGATCTCTTCAAATATATAAATTATGAATTTTTAAAATTGCTTACTATTATTATTATTATAGTTCGTCGTCATAGTAGAGGTGCTATACACATCTTCCCTGAAGTCACTGCATCTGTCCCACAATCCTCAGCTCTGTACTGAGGCTTTTATAACAGATCCAGATTGACTCCACCAATCATTTACAAGGTGACTGCAGATTTGGGTCGTTGACCTAGTTATATGGAAAATGAAAGGTGGTACATTTTCCATGAACATGCCCTCAGCGCTATATATTAAATAAGGAGGGGAAAAAGGGGGGATGGGTGTTAAATCCACCTTACTGGCATAAAGAGTCGAGATTTTTTTTTCCTCCCATAAAGGAAATTCACTGCCAAAGATGTGACTCCCATTCTCAGATCTAATCTGTCCATAAAGCAGATTAAAAAGATAAATTTAGTGACAGTTGCAGAGTATTACACGGACGTAAGCGGTCAGAGTCTGACCCAGTCAGTCATAAACCTCAAAACAACCCGAGATCCTAAAGTACTCCAAAATCAGATCATAAAACGAAGCATGTTGAAAAGATTAGCCTCCCTGTAGAGGAAATCAGACTGCTAAATGGCATTTGGATTGGCCTCGATCGGTTTACTCGACACCAAATGAGGTGGATACACGAGTGCTGATTAGTCTGATTATTAACAGATTCACCACATTGACCTTTTTAGGAAATCAGAACTATCAGATTTCTCAAAAAAGTGAAGCCACTACAGGTCTCGGCCACGAGTTGGCTTAGTGGTTAGCATGTCTGCCTTTCGACCGGGAGAGCGTGAGTTCTACTCACGGTCAAGTCATACCAAAGCCCATCCATCCATCCATCCATTATCCGTAACCGCTTATCCTGTGTAGGGTTGCAGGCAAGCTGGAGCCTATCCCAGCTGACTATGGGCGAAAAGCGGGGTACACCCTGGACAAGTCGCCAGGTCATTGCAGGGCTGACACATAGACACACCGATTTAAAAGTTATGAGCAACATTACACACTTTATGACAGGCTATAATCATCATAGCGAGATCAGAGCAAGAATGTGTCCTACGTTGGGCAGCATGGTGAACAGCAACATACAGAAAATACATTTTTAGCAGGGCTCGACATTAACTTTTTAATCCAGTCGGACAAGCAGCAAGATTTCTCACTCGTCCTGACCGTAACCTTTTTATTCCGGTGTTCTTTTCATTACGAGCTCAATGAAAGGAAAGTGATTCACAAAGTTTATCAAAAAGCAGGTGTAGTCATGATTATCATTCTGCTTTAACGATTTATAATTTTTCAATAAAACTCTAACGTTAACTGTAACGATAAACAGAAACTATCCAAAGCCCCATTATGGTGTGCGTGTTGTTACTGTTAGAACCCATGACCTGATCTGCAGTTTTAAGAGTTAGACAGACAGAAATTCAAAGCTTCTGGAGGAAATAAAGTTAAAGGAACAGTCCACCGTACTTCCATAATGAAATATGCTCTTACCTGAATTGAGACGAGCTGCTCCGTACCTATCCGAGCTTTGCGCGACCTCCCAGTCAGTCAGACGCAGTCCGACGCGCTGTCACTCCTGTTAGCAATGTAGCTAGGCTCAGTATGGCCAACGGTATTTTTTGGGGCTGTAGTTAGATGCGACCAAACTCTTCCGCGTTTTTCCTGTTTACATAGGTTTATATGACCAGTGATATGAAACAAGTTCAGTTAAAAAAATTGAAACGTAGCGATTTTCTATGCTATGGAAAGTGCGCACTATAATGACAGGCGTACTAACACCTTCTGCGCGCTTCGGCAGCGCATTGATATCTGAGCTCCGTATCAATGCGCTGCCGAAGCGCGCAGAAGGTGTTAGTACGCCTGTCATTATAGTGCGCACTTTCCATAGCATAGAAAATCGCTACGTTTCAATTTGTGTAACTGAACTTGTTTCATATCACTGGTCATATAAACCTATGTAAACAGGAAAAACGCGGAAGAGTTTGGTCGCATCTAACTACAGCCCCAAAAAATACCGTTGGCCATACTGAGCCTAGCTACATTGCTAACAGGAGTGACAGCGCGTCGGACTGCGTCTGACTGACTGGGAGGTCGCGCAAAGCTCGGATAGGTACGGAGCAGCTCGTCTCAATTCAGATAAGAGCATATTTCATTATGGAAATACGGTGGACTGTTCCTTTAAATCCTGATTAAGCCAGTAAAACCTGAAGTATAAATTAATTTAAAGAAAAGAAAACGAGTTGGACATGATAAGGGGGACAGAAAAACAAGCCGGAAGTGAGTCTGGCACTGCCGTAAAATTCCCCCGAAATATTTTACGACATTTGTGATCATTAACGTTAATGTGAACCATACAAAAGAAAAATACTATGAACATCCAGAGAAAATGAAATGAAGATTCACTACAGATATTTATTTTATTGAGGTGTTTGATCGCCATTCCTCCGATTTTGATGAAGTCTAGTAATCTATAATTAGATATTACGGCATGGTTATTTTTATACACACACACAACCGTTCAAAAGTTTGGGGTCCCTTTGAAATGTCCTTATTTTTGAAAGAAAAGCACTGTTCTTTTCAATGAAGGTCACTTTAAACTAATCAGAAATCCACTCTATACATTGCTAATGTGCTAAATGACTATTCTAGCTGCAAATGTCTGGTTTTTGGTGCAATATCTCCATAGGTGTATAGAGGCCCATTTCCAGCAACTCTCACTCCAGTGTTCTAATGGTACAATGTGTTTGCTCATTGCCTCAGAAGGCTAATGGATGATTAGAAAACCCTTGTACAATCATGTTAGCACAGCTGAAAACAGTTGAGCTCTTTAGAGAAGCTATAAAACTGACCTTCCTTTGAGCAGATTGCGTTTCTGGAGCATCACATTTGTGGGGTCGATTAAATGCTCAAAATGGCCAGAAAAATGTCTTGACTAGATTTTCTATTCATTTTACAACTTATGGTGGTAAATAAAAGTGTGACTTTTCATGGAAAACACAAAATTGTCTGGGTGACCCCAAACTTTTGAACGGTAGTGTACCTGCTGTAACTCGGCTCCCCGGAATTTCATAAACAGTAACACAGCTGGATCAGTGAGCGAAGTGAACTTGATTTGTTGGGACTTTACTGATGTAACTCTTGAATAATTACTACAGAATTGTGACTTTCAACAAATATTCAACTTGTCCAGTCAGACAGGCAAATGCGGATTTGACTTTTCTGGACCAAACATTTGGTTGTCCCGGACAGTCGGACTACCATTAATGGAGAACTGAAGTCATTTTTAAACTTGCTTTATTTCTTAACTAACGTGTTATTCAATTACGTTTTCAGTTTTAGTAACCTTATATCATGACTCATATTGGCAACTAATTGCAATTAAATATTATACTTATCAGCCTAATGGGCGGCATGGTGGTGTAGTGGTTAGCGCTGTCGCCTCACAGCAAGAAGGTCCTGGCTTCGAGCCCCGGGGCCGGCGAGGGCCTTTCTGTGTGGAGTTTGCATGTTCTCCCCGTGTCCGCGTGGGTTTCCTCCGGGTGCTCCGGTTTCCCCCACAGTCCAAAGACATGCAGGTTAGGTTAACTGGTGACTCTAAATTGACCGTAGGTGTGAATGTGAGTGTGAATGGTTGTCTGTGTCTATGTGTCAGCCCTGTGATGACCTGGCGACTTGTCCAGGGTGTACCCCGCCTTTCGCCCGTAGTCAGCTGGGATAGGCTCCAGCTTGCCTGCGACCCTGTAGAAGGATAAAGCAGCTAGAGATAATGAGATGAGATGAGACTTATCAGCCTATTCGGTTTTTAGCCGTGTTGAATTTAGTTCGTTTGGTCCGCGGCAGGCGTCGCTTATCCGCGCGATCTTCACAAGACTTGTGCGAGACTTCGAAACGTGAAGCGTCAGCCAGGTGTCAGTGCCGCCATTTTGAAAACTGTTTTCCGAACTAAATATTGCACAAAAACGAGTTTACATGACGATTACTGCCTACTTTTTTCAAACTTTCCTGATTGCTATCAAAACAAACTAAACTTCCGGCTTGATTACGTCAGCATTCGAAAGAGGGCGCGCGCGTCTTTTGACAATGTCGGCAGATGTCGGTCACTTTGATTTCCCTCGGACCTGCTTGATCCATCCTGGTGCCCTGTGTCTGGTCGGAGTTTTATCGCCCCACTCCTGTGAAGGACGGCCCCATGAGGACAGTTGAGGGCTATACCTGTTAAAATTGTTAATATTATAGTCAGGCTGTCTGTTGTTGCCCAAATGAGGATGGGTTCCCTTTTGAGTCTGGTTCCTCTCGAGGTTTCTTCCTCATGTCGTCTGAGGGAGTTTTTCCTTGCCACCGTCGCCACAGGCGTGCTCATTGGGGATAGATTAGGGATAAAATTAGCTCATGTTTTAAGTCGTTCAAATTCTGTAAAGCTGCTTTGCGACAATGTTTATTGTTAAAAGCGCTGTACAAATAAACTTGATTTGATTTGATTTCCGCTGTACGTTTTACTTCCGTCCTACGATGTCTCGCACAGGTCTCAACGAATCTCGTTTACGCCCATCGCTTTGACATATGGGCTCCACTGCTCCAAACCATCTTTCCATCAGCAGTGTCTCAATCAAACGGTTAGTTTTCCTGATGCTGATATCTGCATAAGATATTGTTTATTTCTACGCAGAATTTTTTCAACATTTTTAAAACATTATTCAACAATATCCGAAGAAGGCATGGCTACACTTGGGAATGAAGAAGTGATTGACAGCTGTGGCCAGAAGAGCCTCCATCACACGCTGTCTGTTTATTACATCACCCGAATTATTTGATCTTTTCTGGACACATGCTCTAATATACACTGTGAGCGATTTCTATTCAAACTGTTTGAAATATCGAGAGGTTTCACAGGAAAAGGCTTGTTTAATCAATCGCACGAACTACCGAGCCATATAGAGACCTTGATCGCTATATTATTTCAGCATTAACACCGTCCGTCCATCCATCGAACTTTACACAAACTCCATTTGTTCATCAGTGAACACGTACACTACCGATAACATGAGGATGGATTTTATAAGAAGGCGAGTTTTATAAGAAGGCTACAACCATGTGTACTAAATAACACGCACACACTACAGGAGCAAATCTGCCCTGAACAAACTTCCTGTTTATGTCCATGTGATAAAAGTACTTCCTTAGATGTATCTGTATGAATAAAACATCTCCAGCTGAAAGACTTTAAGCTCTCTGGACAGATTCAGACTCTGGCACCAAACGTGACAACGTTCTATAGAATGGGATTCAATGGAGCCACACCATCTATGTTTTCTCCAGTTGATGGGTTTGTGAGCCAGAATGTGCATCGTAATATCCTTTAATATGACCAAGAAAATCATGAACACCTTGTAGAGTGTATAATGAACCTAATAAGATTGTATTCTTAAAGGAGAACTGAAGGCAAATTTTTTATGATCAAAATTCTATTTATCTCCATCCACCCATCCATCTTCTACCGCTTATCCGGATCGCAGGGGTAGCAGCCGAAGCAGAGCAACCCAGACTTCCCTCTCCCTGGCCACCTCCACCAGCTCTTCCGGGGCAATACCGAGGCGTTCCCAGGCCAGCTGAGAGATATAATCTCTCCAGCGTGTCCTGGGTCTGCCCCAGGGTCTCCTCCCGGTGGGGCATGCCCAGAAAACCTCCCTTGGGAGGCGTCCAGGGGGCATCCTAACAAGGTGCCCGAACCACCTCAACTGACTCCTTTCGATTTGGAGGAGCAGTGGTTCTACTCTGAGTCTCTCCCGAATGACCGAGCTTCTCACCCTGTCTCTAAGGGAGAGCCCAGCCACCCTGCGGAGAAAACGCATTTCTACCACTTGTATCCGCGACCTCATTCTTTCGGTCACGACCCATAGCTCGTGACCATAGGTGAGAGTGGGAATGTAGACGGACCAGTAAATTGAGAGCTTTGCCTTTTGTCTCGGCTCTCTCTTTACCACAACAGACCGGTTTAGCGTCCGCATCACTGCTGACGCTGCCCCGATCTTTCTGTCCAACTATTTATCTCATTTTATTAAAGATACATAGGAATGCATTTTTGATTGCTATTTTGTCGCTGCTATAGCAAGTTATGAGTGTTTGAAATATGCTCTGTAATATATCAGTCCATATGTCAAAGCAATGGGCATAAACGAGATTCGTTGAGACCTGCGCGAGACATCGTACTGTAGGACGGAAGTAAAACGTACAGCGGAAATCAAAGTGATTAACATCTGCCAATGTTCCCTGTGTCCAAAATCGCTCACTCATTCCCTACTCCCTATATAGGGAATTACCAAATAGAGGACTATACAGTGAGCTCATTGGTAAAATGTAAAATCGCTTTCGGACACTAGTCCGTCGCGCTGGTATTTACGTCATTACTGTCGCACAATTAAAACGTGCCAGATCAGTCGGCTGGTGGGTTTCAAAATAATAAATACATGCATGTGTTTTTGTGATAAATCCATATTATACTGAGCGCATTTCCCACATTAATCAATACAAAGTACCTGCAGCTTTCAGTTCTTTTAAATCAAGGCTGAATACTTTCCTCTTTGCCGCTGCCTTTTATTAAATCAAAAATTTGAGACTTTTAATTTGATTTCTTTCAGCACGACCGCAGTGCATGATGGGATATATTGCTTTGGTTAGTGACCATCATTGTACAGTATTTTTCGTGATGCATTGTGGGATACTTTGAGTGCACTATATAGGGTGTAAATAATCCTCACTAAGGTTTCGGACAGCGCTACAAAATGGCGTCCTCACTATATAGTGCCCTGTACAGCGAGTACGGAGCGATTTCAGACACCGGGGTAGTCAAAAGACGTGTGCGCCCTCTTTCGAATGCTGACGTAATCAAGCCTGAAGTTTTGTTTGTTTTGATAGCAATCAGGAAAGTTTGAAAAAAGTAGGCAGTAATCATCATTTAAACTCGTTTTTGTGCAATACTTCGTTTGGAAAACAGTTTTCAAAATGGCAGCACTGACACCTGGCTGACACTTCACGTTTCAAAGTCTCGCAGAAGTCTCGTGAAGATTGCATGGATAAGCGACGCCTGCCGTGGACCAAACGAACTAAATTCAACACGGCTAAAAACCAAACAGGCCGATAAGTATAATATTTAATTGCAATTAGTTGCCAATACGAGTCACGATATAAGGTTACTAAAACCGAAAACGTAATTGAATAACACGTTAATTAAAAAATAAAGCGAGTTTAAAAATGACTTCAGTTCCCCTTTAATCTTTCTGGGAGAAAAGGCAAAATGTACAAGACAAACAAACAGACAGACAGACAGACAGACAGACAGACAGACAGATAAATAAGTAAATAAATTCAAAAATAAATACAGAAACGACTGATTTTTTTTTGTGTATTTAGATATTTTAAGATATTACCTTAAATTTTTAAAGTGCTTCAAAAACATGCCATAAAATTAAACACTTAATTTTTTTTTTTTTTAAAAAGTCCTGCATTCGATAAAAGCATTAAAAATGTATTGGGGAAAAAATAATAGATGGATGGATGGATGGAGTCACTAAATCTCCAAAAAGGCAGCCCTCAGGTTAAGAATAAACCACTTGGGGGCATGTTGTTCAGGGAAAGAGTCACTCTGACCAATCTGAAGTTGATTATTTTCCAATAACAGCGCCTCCTGAAGTCCTTTTATAACACAGAAATGTCCGAACGCTTATATTTTTATTATTCTGTGCACATTCACTGGATATGAGCTGTCGCGCACTCCGATTGGCTACTCCAAGGATATCAGCTCAAATTGCTGGGTTTCACGTGACGTCACATCCGCCTCATTAGTTATTCAAAACTTTAGCTGGTGGTCTACCAAAGCTCAGTTGACAAAGCGTTTGTAAGGAGAAGGTGTATTGCTCGCATGAAAAATGCCTCACGCGTGCGTTGTTTTAGGTTGTTCGAATCGATCAAACCGTGAAACTGATAAAAGTTTCTTCAGGGCTCCCCATGAACTAATAAAAAAAGTGAACGAACACAGGATTTCACAAAAAGGCGTTGAGAAAGGTGGCTTTTGAACCTCTCGCTGAAATCGAAGGGAGCCGAGTCAAAGCGTGCTCGAGTTTGCAGTGATCACTTGGTGAAAGGTTTGTATTTCCCTCTCAGCTCCGTCCTTAGTGTTTTCCAAGTACTTTTCTTGCTATGTGTCGTTATTGTATGGTACTTTTTTTAGTCACGAAGCGCTAAAGTCCCCAGCTGTTTCTTTGTTTACTCCTCACAAAGTCCATATGCATGAAGGTCGCGACAAAAATCTTCCCCAGCCGTACAGTTACAGTGCGCCGTGATCACTTCTCCGTCTTGTTTAACTAAGATCCAGGTCTTTAAAGGGGTTTCTGATGATCTTTGTGAATGATTTAGCTGAGAGATAAGAGCCAACACAAGTGAGACCCAAGCCCACTGTTGTTGTTTACACTTCAACTTGCAGCGCTTCGTTGTAAAAACGTGAACGAAAAGCTTAAAAAAAAAACATACACGGGCAAAAACAATACAGGATTCATTGGGCAGCGACTTGATAGCGAGGTCCTTTACCCAGCCACATACAAAAAAGTTGTAAGCCTCCATACTCTTCCACGCTTTCATCTGTTTTGCGGTGTAGAAGGACGTCTGCAACACCAGATAGTTCGAGATGTCGGGGAACTCGACTGAAGGGTAGTTTTCGAGATTGTATGACAAATCCTTCTTTCCCAGACTGTAGGGGTCGATTCCATTGCACACAGCAATCTTCTGAATAGTTAGTTTTTTTTTTTCTTTTTTCTTTTTTATCAGACATCTAATTTTTGGGTTTGTTTACCTGACATGTTTCGACGTACAACTTCCGTCTTCCTCAGAGTGTCACCGGATGTTAATTGGTGACGCATCTTTTATCAGCTGCTGTTTCTGAAGGCGTGGCCTTCCTGTCTGGATTGACAGGTCGGTCACGCCTTATACTGTCTGTTCGTCCCCTGCAAGATGTGACTCCAGGTATGGGAGAGCATGTATGCTCCCTCATCCCGGTTGATGGTCCTCGGGCTTCGCTTACGGATCTCTATGGCCTCCCTGATCCAGCGCTGATGTTTGTTATCTTCTGTGCGGATGACTCTGGCATTCCCCCAGTCCATAATGTGGTTTTCCCTTTTACAGTGATCTGTTATAGCTGACTTATAATTTTCCTGTTGTGCCTTTTCTTTTATTGTTCGGGTTTGTCTTGTAGCTGTCTCCTTTTCGCACTCTTTCTTATGTTCATGTTTTCTTGTGTTGAAACTCCTTCCTGTCTCCCCAATATAAGTTTTATTGCATAATTTACATGGAATCTCATATATGGTGTTGCATCTGTTGTCCGGATGTATTCTGTCTTTGGGATGCACCAGGATCTGACGGAGTGTTGTGTGTGGTTTGACCGGTGTGTTAACATTGTGTTTCCTCATTACTCTTTGAATGCGTTCAGTTATTCCCCTGATGTATGGTATAAGGCGTGACCGACCTGTCAATCCAGACAGGAAGGCCACGCCTTCAGAAACAGCAGCTGATAAAAGATGCGTCACCAATTAACATCCGGTGACACTCTGAGGAAGACGGAAGTTGTACGTCGAAACATGTCAGGTAAACAAACCCAAAAATTAGATGTCTGATAAAAAAGAAAAAAAAAACTAACTATATTTAATATAAGACATAATGAACGTAATCGAAAGATTAAGAATTAGTTACGGAGACGAAAGCATCAAGGAGTTTCGCCGCCTAGAGCGATTGACACGGAAACGGGCACGCTACAGGAATCACCTGAGATTCAATCTGCGCTGCCGGGATGAGGAAGTCGTACCGGCCAGCCTGAACATCAAGAACCCGATTCCAACCAGAAACGCGGAAAAGATGATCAGGAAAGTGCGGATGACTCTGGTAAAAGAACGGATACGGTGCACAACGGATAAACTAAATAATATCAACAGCGAACTACACAGGGAGACGGAAACTTTCAAACGCCGGTTTCCCCAAAACAAGGAAATGGAAATGGCAATACACGGACACTTGGCAGACATACACGAACAGGAATTCACAGAGACAAAAACCCGACAAATACGAAAACTGGACAAACTCATCACACAGAAAAAGAAGGCAGAACCGGAGCACGCACACATCAACGACAAATGGATTCATAACATATCAAGGTACAAACTCTCACAAGCAGAACGCAGTATACTAGCAAAAGGACTCAACTACGCTGTCACACCGAACCATATACCACACGACGAATTCATTCTGGCAACTGAATTAGCATGTGAGAAAATACAGGATCAGGGACAAAAAGCAGCACTAAGAAACGCAATAGCTGGTATTTTGAAAACGGCCAAACCACCACCCAGTAACATCACCAAACAGGAAGCCAAAGCCATGAGAACATTAGCTAAAAATAAAGATATCACAATCCTCCCAGCAGATAAAGGCAGAACAGTAGTTATTATGGACACTGATGAATATGAACGAAAAATGAATGAATTACTCAGCGACAACGCATTTGAAATATTAAAAAAAGACCCAACAGAAGACAAGAAAAAGAAACTTAAAGCACTACTCAAACCACTACTCGATGAAAAAAAAATAGATAAGCAGGATTACAATCATTTAGTACCCACAGCCAATGTCATCCCCAGGATTTACGGTACACCAAAAATACACAAACCAGGAACACCATTACGCCCCATAGTAGATAGCATTGGTTCAGTCACATACAACTTATCAAAAGCACTCACCGAAATAATTAAACCATTACTAGGACTCACAGACCAACACTGCAAAAACTCAAAACATCTGGCAGAAGAACTAAAAAACATCAAAATGCAGCAAGATGAAGTTTTTATTTCACATGATGTCATATCTCTTTTCACCAGAACACCCACGGAAGCCACCATACAGATAGTACAAGACAAATTAAAAACAGACAGGACGCTCAGGAAACGCACAAACCTCACCGTACAAGACATCACTCAGCTCCTTCAATTCATCGCCACATCCACATACTTTCAGTTCAGGAATACAATCTACAGACAGAAGGAAGGTTTTGCCATGGGAGACCCACTATCAGCCATCATGTGCGGCTTTTTCATGGAGGATCTGGAGCAGAAAGCACTCACTACAATACCAGCAGAATACAGGCCAACACTCTGGAAACGGTATGTGGACGACATATTGGAAAAAGTAAAGAGGGGACACACTCAACAGCTCACCGACCATCTCAACACCATAGACAATACCGGCAATATAAAATTCACACATGAAGAAGAAACGGAGCAGTCAATAGCATTTTTGGATTTAAAAATACAACACACAGAAGATGGGGACATCAAAATAAAAGTACACAGAAAACCCACACATACCGACCAATATTTAAACTGGACTTCCGAACACCCCATAATGCACAAAATATCCGTAGTTAGAACATTACATGAACGCACAGCAATAATTACAGATCCACAGGACAAAGAACAGGAGGAACAACATATACAACACGCACTGAAGGCATGTCAATATCCACAATGGGCAATATCCAAAGGGGCGGAACAGGTTAAGAACAACAAAACACAGAAGAAAGAGAAAAAACAAACTAACAAACAAGAACACAGGGGAGTAGTGACATTACCATACATCAGGGGAATAACTGAACGCATTCAAAGAGTAATGAGGAAACACAATGTTAACACACCGGTCAAACCACACACAACACTCCGTCAGATCCTGGTGCATCCCAAAGACAGAATACATCCGGACAACAGATGCAACACCATATATGAGATTCCATGTAAATTATGCAATAAAACTTATATTGGGGAGACAGGAAGGAGTTTCAACACAAGAAAACATGAACATAAGAAAGAGTGCGAAAAGGAGACAGCTACAAGACAAACCCGAACAATAAAAGAAAAGGCACAACAGGAAAATTATAAGTCAGCTATAACAGATCACTGTAAAAGGGAAAACCACATTATGGACTGGGGGAATGCCAGAGTCATCCGCACAGAAGATAACAAACATCAGCGCTGGATCAGGGAGGCCATAGAGATCCGTAAGCGAAGCCCGAGGACCATCAACCGGGATGAGGGAGCATACATGCTCTCCCATACCTGGAGTCACATCTTGCAGGGGACGAACAGACAGTATAAGGCGTGACCGACCTGTCAATCCAGACAGGAAGGCCACGCCTTCAGAAACAGCAGCTGATAAAAGATGCGTCACCAATTAACATCCGGTGACACTCTGAGGAAGACGGAAGTTGTACGTCGAAACATGTCAGGTAAACAAACCCAAAAATTAGATGTCTGATAAAAAAGAAAAAAAAAAAAAAAACTAACTATATTTAATATAAGACATAATGAACGTAATCGAAAGAATCTTCTGAATAGATCTAAAGCCAGCAGTGGCTTCTAGATTACGAGCGTACTCTGATAACTTATCGCTAGTTGTTTGCACTACGGCAGCCGTTTAGACCACCAGCTATTTCACTTCCGGAAAAACCAAGAAGAAAAGTCATGTGACTGAAACCCAGCAATAAAGTGAGGAGAGAAAAACAAAATGGCGGAGCGTGTTGCTGAACCAACCGAGGACAAAATGAAAACTCTACTCAAAAACAAAATCTCAAAAAGTACAAAAAACAAAAGCAACAAAATATGGAATAAAAGTATTTGATGGTAAGAACGTATCTCTTTTTATTTTTCAAGAATTATTATTATTATTATTATTATTATTATTATTATAGCATTTTTCACAATTTGCTCCTGTCACTTCACCAGTTTGTTTACATTCTAAGCGGAAATGATTTTGTCGGATGTTTTGTGTAAAGTTTTTATTTATCGAATTTGAAAAAAATTAAAAATAAAAATATTCTGTTTCTCAAAATCCAGTGAATGTGGAGAGAATACTGTCGTACATGGCATCTAGCCAACTCGGCACTAGGTGCATTGTCGGCTATCAGCTTGCGTACGACTCGATTTCGGAGAATAACTGTTAAATATCCACTACGTTACAGCAACGATAAGCAGTCGCTCTTTTTTTTATTTCTTATTTGAAGTTAATAAGACAAAAAAAAACAACCACACATCTTGGCGTATTACCATGAAACCAATTTAAAAAGAAAAGAAATAAGGAATCTAAAGGAATCTGGTCACTGATTTCAAACAAAAACAGATGAGAACGGTGCGCTCGCTATTTGGCGAGACGTTGCTGTGGCGCTGCTCTTTGTTAACCTTCACCTGGTTATATAAAGCGTTAGCAGGTTACTGATACTTAACCCGTGACACCCACACAGCGATCCACTCTAATTCACTTATCGTGCTGCGTCATCGCACAGAAACAATGCACAAGGCGAGAGGGAAAATCACCGAGCTGTAAATATTACTGCAATAAGAGGTGCTTGTTCAAATAATGAGAGAGTGAAAAGAGCGAGAGATAATAGACCATTAGCTTATCATCTGTTATTATCTGCTTTCCACTGTTCTCTTTCTCTCCATGGAGCGAAGCAGAAAAGAAAAGATCTTTTTTTTTCGGTCTTCAGGAAGCCGCTCGTTTCATAAAACCATTTCCTTTAATAAGAAAATTCCAGGAATAGAAGTGTGTTTTAAAATGCAGAACAGATGCGGATATTACTCATGTTAAAGCACTTCCTTCACTTTTGCAAATTTCCTCTGAAAATACCAGAGAATTCAAACAAAGACCGAATCGAACTAGCTGTGCTGATCTGGCCTTCGTTTAGGAACGCGATATCTAAAAAGCAGCTACACACACACCGTCATAGCAGGAGTAGATTTTTAAGTGAATTACTGACATTCTGAAATATGACGACACTGTGATTAAAATGTCAGTGCTCTTCATTCATATAATAATAATAATAATAATAATAATAATAAAGGCAGTCATTGCGACAGAATGTCCTTGTCTTTCTTTCCAGCAAGATATCATTTTTAAATGACTTTTGTACACTCGCCGGCCACTTTATTAGGAGCACCCATCCATCCATCCGCTGTTTGATGCGGTTCTCTAACCAGCCGATCACCTGACAGTGGCACGACGCAGCAAATCATCTCATCTCATCTCATTATCTCTAGCCGCTTTATCCTGTTCTACAGGGTCGCAGGCAAGCTGGAGCCTATCCCAGCTGACTACGGGCGAAAGGCGGGGTACACCCTGGACAAGTCGCCAGGTCATCACAGGGCTGACACATAGACACAGACAACCATTCACACTCACATTCACACCTACGCTCAATTTAGAGTCGCCAGTTAACCTAACCTGCATGTCTTTGGACTGTGGGGGAAACCGGAGCACCCGGAGGAAACCCACGCGGACACGGGGAGAACATGCAAACTCCGCACAGAAAGGCCCTCGCCGGCCACGGGGCTCAAACCCGGAACCTTCTTGCTGTGAGGTGACAGCGCTAACCACTACACCACCGTGCCGCCCTGCAGCAAATCACGCAGATACAAATCAAGAGCTTCGGTTAATTCATGTTCACAATGTTCAAACATCAGAACGGGAAAAATTCCCTTACTAACTAGATAGAACTCGACGCCAACGGCGTCTATGGGGATGCCTCCGCCCGGTAGACTACACGCCTTATTAAGTCGTGATTTGGGGATGGACATTTGACCTCACAGTAATCTTGACCTGGTGAAATGACTTGTATTAGCCTTGGAGATATTGTGTTCACCAGGTTTTTGGACAGACACTTGACCTCACAGTGACCTTGACCTTAGAACTTCTCATCTCATCTCATTATCCCTAGCCGCTTTATCCTGTTCTACAGGGTCGCAGGCGAGCTGGAGCCTATCCCAGCTGACTACGGGCGAAAGGCGGGGTACACCCTGGACAAGTCGCCAGGTCACCACAGGGCTGACACATAGACACAGACAACCATTCACACTCACATTCACACCTACGGTCAATTTAGAGTCACCAGTTAACCTAACCTGCATGTCTTTGGACTGTGGGGGAAACCGGAGCACCCGGAGGAAACCCACGCGGACACGGGGAGAACATGCAAACTCCGCACAGAAAGGCCCTCGCCGGCCACGGGGCTCGAACCCAGGACCTTCTTGCTGTGAGGCGACAGCGCTCCGTGCCGCCCACCTTAGAACTTTTGATCTCAAAATCTAATCAGTTCATGTTTGTCCCAAAGCACACAAATGGTGAAAGTTTGGTGAAATTCCTTTCATTAGCCTTTGAGATATCGCGTTCACAAGGTTTCGGGACAGACGCACGCACGGATAGACGGACAACCTGAAAACATAATGCCTCCTGCACCTTACGGTGGCGGAGGCATAAAAAGAAGTTTATTGAAGTGTGCTTCTAGTAGACTTCTTTTAAGCTAAAAATCAGAGAGTACGCTTTCAGTTTACTTTGTATTTACTTATCAGAGATATACTTAATAAAGTTATACATAAGTATATTTGGCTTATTCTGAAAAGTATATAGAAAAGTTGAAGTATATTAAGCTTATACTTAAACTTTTGATCAAGATATACTTAACAAAAGTGTAATAAAGTCTTAAAATATTTGTGCCTTACACTACCGTTCAAAAGTTTGGGGTCACTTTGAAATGTCCTTATTTTTGAAAGAAAAGCACTGTTCTTTTCAATGATGATCACTTTAAACTAATCAGAAATCCACTCTATACATTGCTAATGTGGTAAATGACTATTCTCGCTGCAAATGTCTGGTTTTTGGTGCAATATCTCCATAGGTGTATAGAGGCCCATTTCCAGCAACTCTCACTCCAGTGTTCTAATGGTACAATGTGTTTGCTCATTGCCTCAGAAGGCTAATGGATGATTAGAAAACCCTTGTACAATCATGTTAGCACAGCTGAAAACAGTTGAGCTCTTTAGAGAAGCTATAAAACTGACCTTCCTTTGAGCAGATTGAGTTTCTGGAGCATCACATTTGTGGGGTCGATTAAATGCTCAAAATGGTCAGAAAAATGTCTTGACTATATCTTCTATTCATTTTACAACTTATGGTGGTAAATAAAAGTGTGACTTTTCATGGAAAACACAAAATTGTCTGGGTGACCCCAAACTTTTAAAAGGTAGTGTATGTTTAAGTGCACTTGCCCTGTAGTTTGAAGAAGAAGAAACCTTTATTTGTCACATGTACACTTGTGAAATTCATACTCTGATTTTTAAAGAAAATGAAGCAGTGAACACACACACCCAGAGCAGTGGGCAGCCATGCTAGAGCACCCAGGGAGCAGTCAGGGGTTCGGTACCTTGCTCAAGGGCACTTCAGCCCAAGGCTAAACAGCCACGTTAACCTAACTGCATGCCTTTGGGGGAAACCGGAGCACCCGGAGGAAACCCACGCAGACACGGGGAGAACATGCAAACTCCACATAGAAAGGCCCTCGCCAGCCGCTGGGCTCAAACCCAGAACCTTCTTGCCATGAGGCAGCCATGCAAACCACTGCACCACCGTGCCGCCCAGTTGTGCGTCAGCATTGTTGACTCTTCGGTATATCTGTGGTTCCATATAAGGTTGTTTATTTTTTTATTTGTTTATTTGTTTAATTTCTCCTGAGTGGGATAATTAATTTTATTTATTTATTTATTTTTCTTTCGAGCTTGGATGTCAATTTCAGTCGTCATTGGCATGTTTTTATACTTTGGCATTTAATACAATGTTGCTTTAAATGTTGATTTTTAAAGAAAATGAATATGTTCTTAATCCTGAGTATCTGTCGTTATTTTGTGAATTCTTACCTTTATAACTTCATTGTAACTTAAGCTACAAAACACTTAAGTTGTCTCCTGGTAGTGTGCATGAGGTAAGGGTTCGGGCTAGAAAACTAATCATATACCTAGAAGGGTAATTGCAGTACACTTCAAAACTAAAAAGTGGACTAGATGTATATAACCAGTAACTAATGGTATATTTCCAGTATGCTATAAAGTATACTTTTATAAACTAAAAATGGACTAGAAGTGTGTAACGAGTAAACCAATAGTATATTTCCAGTATACTACAAAGTATATTTCAGTAAACTAAAGAGTGGACTACAAGTATAGAACTAGTAAACTATTAGTATATAAGTTTACTTGTGGTATACTTGCAGTACAAAATAAAAAATACTAGTTGTATACTCAGAGTTTACTTCTCTTAGACTTAAAGTATACTTTTTATAAACTAAAAGTGGGCCAATTTAGTCCCAAGAAGTATTAGATTAGTTTACTTACAAGTATACTGTAAGTACATTGATATCAGTATACTTGGTGCACAAAAGTATACTTAAGGAAAGATACTTTACCTTTACTTAAGTATACTTAATAACATGAACTTGAAGTATACTTCCTTTTGATAAGGGTCGTGATCTCAAAGTGTGACTTTCTTTCACTGTGACATGGGTGTTGGTTTGAGTATTTCAGAAACTGCTGATCTCCTGGGGTTTTCACACACAACAGTCTCGAGAGTTTACACAGAATGGTGTGAAAAACAAAAAACATCGAGTTGAGTGAGCGACAGCTCTGTGGGTGGAAACAGGAAACGCCTTGCTGATAAGAGAGCTCAGAGGAAAATGGTCAGATTGGTTCAAGCTTTTGTTGCCAGGAAGGATATAGTAACTCAAAAATCACTCTTTACAACCGTGGTGAGCAGAAAAGCATCAACAGCAGAACTGAAGAGCACATTGGGTTCCATTGAAAACATTGAAAAAGTACACAACATGTACAATAAAGGTACCAATTTATTGATGACAAAAGGTACAGTTTCGTCCCAATATTTTTCACATCCATGTTCTACTCTCCACGACGCACCTCTGGACAGAAACTTGCCAGATGAAAATGACTCGGATACGGATTTATTGTACGTAAATCTTTGCAAATTAAGACAAAATACATGCAAGTTCTCCTCATATAGAGTTAGAGAGAATATATATTTATTCTCTCTCTCTCTCACACACACACACACACACACACACGTGCTGCTGTCAAGATCAATCAGTGGAAGACAACAAAAGCCCAAAGGGAAGATGGCAGATAATGGATTAAACCATGAGTCCTTTGGTTCCCCGAGTGAAAAACACAAAGGGGGGAAAACCTGCAACTGTTAATACTGGAGTCGATATGGAAGTGGGCATGAAACCCATTCTCAGTGTTAGTTATTGGTCCTTGCAACACAAATCAAATATTTAATTTCATCTGCCTTCAAATTATGAAAGGACACAGAGCAGCTTCATATATATCCATACACACACAGTCCTGTCCAAACGTCTTCGACACCCTGTTTATTTTCAGTATAAATTTGTTATAGATACTTATTTTAGAAATTCTGCATCATCGAGTCAGCACAGAAACATTTCAGATTCCCAAACATTCCTTTTCCAAAAGATAATGTTCCGGGAAAATGTTTGCACGTCAATAAAGAAAGCAGAAGATTACATCAGAGACGCTTTTCAGACAAAAATCAATGAAGGCTGCTGGGTTTTGGCGCAAAATTAAGATGCAAGTGTGACAGTCAAAGCATCCAGAAGAACCGTGGCTGGTTCTGTAAGATGCTCAGTAAAACCTGCAGCTCATTTCCGCATAAAACTGCACTCATTATTCCCTCCGCCATCTTTGCTGGAAGAGGTTGTCGCTGTGTCTGAAATCACTCACTACTCACTATATAGTGGACTACATAGTGAGGACGCCATTTTGTAGTGCTGTCCGAATGCATCGTGAGAATTATTACACCCTGTATAGTGGACTCGTAGTATCCCACAATGCACCGTGAAAAGTAGTATACAACGATGGTCACTAACCAAAGCAATATATCCCATCATGCATTGCGGTCGTGCTGAAAGAAAGCAAATCAAAAGCCTCAAATCTGATTTAATAAAAGGCAGCGGCGAAGAAGAAAGTATTCAGCCTTGATTTAAAAGAACTGAAAGATGCAGGTACTTTGTATTGATTAATGTCGGAAATGCGCTCAGGATAATATGGATTTATCACAAAAGCACACGCATGTGTTTATTATTTTGAAAACCCACCAGGCGACTGATCCGGCACGTTTTAATTGTGTGACAGTAATGACGTAAATAACGGTGTGTCCGAAAGCGTTTTTCCATTTGACCAGTGAGCTCACTATATAGTCCTCTGTATAGAATTCCCGAGGTAGTGAGTAGGGAGGAGTGAAGGAGTGAGTGATTTTGGACACAGCACATGATTTGACCTCCATTTATTTGCCTGCCTTTTTGCAACATAACTCAAAAAGTAGTGAACGGATTTGGATGAAATTTGGTGGAAAGGTGAACCATGGAACAAGGAACAATTGATTAGATTTTGACGCAAATCCGGATATGTGGCTTGGCGGAGGTATGAACTCTACCAAGTGCCCTTCTAGTTTTATCTGAGACTACTATTGGGGTTACGAATAAACAAAAGCTGAAGGTCAAAACACCAAATATTGGCTTTGTTTCACTTATTACTGTTTACTGCATGTTGTAGAATTGTTCTATCAAGTAAAAAGGCCAAATTTTATTATTTTTGGAGTCATCTTCACTTTATAGCATTTCTTTTGCACAGTATTGTTTTATATATATAGTAGTGCTGTCAAGCGATTAAAATATTTAATCGCGATTAATGTCGCGACTGTCATAGTTAACTCGTGATTAATCGCAATTTAATCGCACATTTTTGTCACACGAAAAACCATTGTAATTCTCTTATCAGCATAAAAAAGTGAATGGGCTTGTTTTGTACCAATGTTTTTCTTATTGCAAAGCATAACACGTCTTGACACAGCCACTGCAAACTGAAACCTAAACTGAGCACCGGGGCTCTTCGTCCCGAGACTAACAAGAGAACCATGAGTGAAGTGATCTACTGCTTGAGTTAGTCTATCAGAGAGACAGGTTACACAGTGACGGTAGGCTTGACATGCTTGATTATAATATAAAGTACACTATTATATTAAGTTTAAGTTGTTCGTTGATAAATATTGCATTGAATCTGATCTTTACTGTTTCAGCTCACTTAACACATTTTGTACTTTTACACTTTCTGCCTGTTGATGCGTCGCGCTGTCCAATCAGAGGCGGCCAAATTTGCATATTACAGGAAGGATTTCTGGGATAGCATTGAGTTTACAGTTCAGAGGGATCTGGCTTCTTTAGACGCTGTCTTCTTAAAACTGAATAAATATTTAAAAAGAGCCAAATGAGCCAGTCTTTTGAACGGCTCTTTTCAAAGAACGGATCACAAAGATGCGGATCCCATCAAAGAGCCATAAATCCCATCTCTACTAGCGCGCCCTGCCCGCGCTGGTTCTTTGGGGGGGGAGGGCAGAGGACTCTGGCTGTGTGGGGCGTGGCTAGCTGCTATCGTTTCTCGAAGCAAAGTCTCTTTTCCAAGTTCCTGGCAGTTTCAAAAGCTTATGAAAAACCTACATCATGTCACAGAGCGTTAATCTCGCGATAAAAAAATTATCGCCGTTAAAATTGAGTCAAGTTAACGCATTAATAACGCGACATTTTTGACAGCACTAATATACAGTAGTGCTGTCAAAGTTAATGCAATAATAACGCGTTAACGCGATCTCAATTTATCGCGATTAAAAAAAATAGTGCCATTAACGCAAATTCTAATTTGGCCCTGCGAGTCACCCGTAGTTCCTGTTGAGGCTTGTCGCGCGCTGCTTCAATAAGAGTACGTGTGAGTGATGGAGAAAGGCATAGACATATAAACATCCTCGCCGCCATATTGGATGTGGCAAAGTGGAGATTCTTCAACCGTCTCTGGTATAGCGTCTAGACAGTAGCCGAGAATAAAGATGCCTCATTCATGTGCTGCGTTTAACTGCACCAACAGGTTTACCGTCCAAACGAGATCACATGGGATTACCTTTCACAGGTGAGACTGGAAAAATACTTTTCAATACTGTTCCTTCAGTCTTCAGTTTCCCAGCTCATCTCCACCGGGGGGGTGTAGAGTTATAAGCAGTGAGAATTAGAGAATACAGTGCCACACTATGATGAGCGTTTTTGAACGTATGATGAATGTTTTTATTTTTGTTATCTGTTTTTTTCTTCTTTTATGGCAAATACTTCTCTTCAAAAGAAACTAATGAAGAGTAAAATAAAACATTTTTTTATTTTCACAGTGATATGCACTTTATTTTTCATCCCTTGGTTTTCTCATCTAATATGGAAGTTATGGATGTCAGTGGCTGTGACGAGACGTGTTATGCTCTGCAATAAAAAAAAAAAACATTGGTACAAAGCAAGCCAATTCACTTTTTTATGCTGATAAGAGAATTACAATGGTTTTTCATGTGACAAAAATGTGCGATTAAATTGCGATTAATCGCGAGGTAACTATGACAGTCGCGACATTAATCGCGATTAGGGCAATTCCATGTAAATGTCAACCTCACCATGCAAAAATAAAGCAACATGTAATACATCAAAACCACTCCCAGAGATATCACCTAGGCCTGTATTTTACAGATGTGAATAAGTTGAACCAATTTGTAACCAACCTAATATGTCACTGTCAGTCTTTTTCTTATAATGTAAACCCCAAGCTAAAATCAACTTTGATCATGTACAATTCTATATTATTGCCACAAGCCACAGAAATGTATGCTAAAATCCACAAAACAGCAAAACAATAGCCATCCTAAATATTATTTAAGAACTTTGATAGTTTTAGCTGATATTTAGAGAGTTTTTCAAAGGGTTATGGTGGTTAAATTGCTGATTTTCTAAACATATGCCATGTCTATTTCAGACGCGTCACATCCATAACGCTGACTTTTCCTTCCGAAACTCTGCATGAAATACAAAATATTTTAAACCAAGATTTTTTAATATTCACCTTGGACCCCTCTATCAAATGGATATCTCCATTTCGACATTAGATTTACAATTTCACAGAGTTTGATAAAAATGTACAGTCACCCAAGAAAAGTGATACTTTTTCTGTCACATCCATAACGCATCTTTTATTGGCATTTTCTGGCATGCCCTAGATGTACTATGGGAATTGTTCTTGTTCTATCACTTCTCCAGTATGGTACAGCCTTAAAATATGCAACACCTGTTTAAATACTGGGAGACAATAAAACATGCACTGGGTCATTTGTTGCCATTTTGAGTTCAAGTGTCACGTCCATAACGCTGGGATTGCTCATTAAATATTTTAATCGCTTGACAGCACTAATATATAGTGAAGAGATCAAGTTTGTTTTCTGTATGGCATGGATGAAAAATGGTCCGAATCTTATCCTGCTATACCTTTTATCTCTGTATGTACCTATAGACAGATTTTTTTTTTTTTTTAAGATCCGACATTTGAGCAAGAATGCTTGTCATTGGATGCCACGGTAAACAAGCAACTAATAAATAAGAAATACTTTAATGTCACAAAAACACTGAACTCAAATTGCCTTTTAGAACCGAGTTTACGAACGCAATTGAATCAGCAGATAATTTATTTGAAAGCCACCATTTCATGATTGACAGGTTTGCCGGGAAACTTTGCATACGAACGCTGATAGCTACGAATTCGCAATCAATTCAAATCTGTAAAAAACAAAACAAAAACAAACAATCCTAATTTCTCATTTTATTTCTTTTTTTTGGGCTTTTTTCACCTTTATTGGATAGGACAGTGTAGAGACAGGACAAGAAATGAGCGGGAGAGAGAGACAGGGAGGGATCAGGAAATGACCTCAGGTCAGGATTGAACCCAGGTCGCCGGATTTATGGTATGGCGCCTTAGCCACCTGAGCCACGACGCCCCCTCATTTTATTTCTTTAAGAGAGAAAATAAAAAGAGGTTGATGAGAGAAGGCCTGGTTATAGCCGTTTTTAACTAGAAAAGGAACCAACTTGTTTCACAGACAATCTGCAACGTTAAACGTAACTCTAAATCGATTTAAAAAAAATACATTTCATTCTGTAATAAATTTAAAATTGATAAATTTATGTGGTGTAAGAGGAATAAAACACTCCAGGACCAGCGTGTGCTGTTATTGCAGGTTGCTTGCATCCGACGTCACATCCGCCTCGTTAGATATGCAAGACATGAAGTGGTGGTCAGCTAATCTCACTGTTTACAAAGCGTTACTATCACTGTCAAGTCAAAAGTCAAAGTCCTTCCCGCGCCTACAGTACCTGGTATTCCTAGGCAGTCTCCCACTCAAGTACTAACCAGGCCCAACTCTGATGGTGGCGCATCGGGCGGCGCCGATCTCCGTTTCCGTAGCCCTCGGCCTCTCGCCTATTACATAGCTAGGGTTACAGTGGGGGGCTAGTCCTCTGGTAACCACGAGAGTTTAACTCCCCATGCACATCTGTATTGCAGCGTGCCTTGCCAGATGGTAGTGGGTACCATTTTTATGATGGTCTTTGGTATGACCCGACCGTGAATAGAACTCACGATCTCCCGATCGAGAGGCGGACACGCTACCACTAGGCCACTAGTCGGTGTTACTATCACTGTGGCGCCTCGATAGTCGGTAAAATGCTCTACGCTTGCGTTGTTTTGCGCTGTTTGAATCGAACAAACTATGAAACTGATACAAGTTTCTTTGGGGTTCCCTGTGAAGTGATAAAGGGTGAAAGAGCAAAGGATTTGACCAAAAGACAATGAGAAAGGTGGCTCTTGAACCTTTCGCTGTGATGGATGGAAGCGAGCCGAGTCGAAGAACGTTTGAGTTTGCCGTGATCACTTCGTGAAAGGTTTGTAAATTCCTCTGATTTTTCATTTGGATTCGCAAATCACTTTTCTCACCATTTTCCGAAGTTCAGGAGACACTCAAGATGTGTTTTTGTTTACTGTTTGATCGTGGTCACCACGTTGTAAACGAACGTCTATATAGGCTAATATACGTAATCCCCAGGTCTTTAAAGGGGTTTCTGTGGATCTTTGTGAATGATTTAGCTGGAAAAGAAAAGCAGGGAGGACTGGCTGTGGTTTGTTTAGACCCGATGCTAAAACTTGTAGCGTCCTAGCAACTGTCGCAAAGACGCGTACAAAAATCCCAGAAATTCCTCCTGATTTGGCTATAAATCTCATCTCATCTCATTATCTCTAGCCGCTTTATCCTTCTACAGGGTCGCAGGCAAGCTGGAGCCTATCCCAGCTGACTACGGGCGAAAGGCGGGGTACACCCTGGACAAGTCGCCAGGTCATCACAGGGCTGACACATAGACACAGACAACCATTCACACTCACATTCACACCTACGGTCAATTTTAGAGTCACCAGTTAACCTAACCTGCATGTCTTTGGACTGTGGGGGAAACCGGAGCACCCGGAGGAAACCCACGCGGACACGGGGAGAACATGCAAACTCCACACAGAAAGGCCCTCGCCGGCCCCGGGGCTCGAACCCAGGACCTTCTTGCTGTGAGGCGACAGCGCTAACCACTACACCACCGTGCCGCCCTGGCTATAAATGATACAGGATTTATCTTGTAGTGTCCTGATCCTCAGCTCTTTAACCCAGCCACATATAAAAAGTTATACACCTCCATGCTCTTCCAGGTTTTCATCTGTGTGTCCGTGTAGAACGATGTCTGCAGCGCCTGGTAGTCTGAGATGTCGGGGAACTCAATGGATGGATCATTTTCCAACTCGTAGGAAAAAAATCCTTCTTTGGTAGCGTGTAAGGATCTAATCCCGTCACAAAGAGCAACTTTCTGAAGGTATCTTGATGGTGTATTGGCCTCCAAACTACGAAAATTGTTGGAGACGGTTTCACTAGCTTTTTACACAACGGCAGCCAAATTGGTTTGGCCGACCACCACTTCATTCACCGGAAGTAAACTCAGAAGCAAAAGTCATGCAATCCAGCCTATTGGAGAAGAATCCATTTTGGGGTGGGAAGAGTATCGCTGCTTTATCCCTGCTAGATCCCTGTCGTTGATTATTTTACGATAGTCGCATGCCTGTGGCCTGGTACAGGAGGGAGGTCAGTGTTTCAGGTCATTAATCCACCACACGTTCCTCATACTTCTCTCTGCACTACCCTAAATCCGCTCGACAACTCCAGTGTGTGTGTGTTGCCCCCAGGTAAGCCCTCACAAATTGGATCAGCCATATGGCCAATTTACAGAGAGGGATTTTCAAGATGGAGGAAAAGCAAGACACAGTGATGTTTATCCGAGCCTGAAATAATCAGTCGAGGCAAGCGACTTTCCAAAAACCTAAACAACAGCGATAACCGAAACGAACCAGCCATCACGGACTCATCGCTGAAGTTCTTCTGAATGCTGCAGGCGATTACAGAGGGGTCATGGTTTTGGAGGATATAAAGTAGTCAAGATAGCTAGGGTAGGGGTGGGCGGTATGGCCAAAAATATATATCACGGTATAATTTGAGCCACTGACGGTATACGGTATACATCACGGTATTGTAGTTTTGTATATAAATTACAACAGAACAGTTTCTTAGTGGTTACCATAGCAAAAAGTAAAAGCTTTCAATCAGGATGTTTTCAGCAATATTGAAATTTATTGTGCAAAACAGAAAACACAGGACATATAAAAAAGAATGATATTTATATTTTAAAAAACTAAGAATAGGTAAAGTTCCTCAAATAAACTCCTCGAATTCCTCATGGACACAAAATTGTAAAGTACTTTTCTAAGTGCAAAAATAATCAACTGAGATGTAGAACCAAGCTTTTAAACAGCTTTAGTGCCAATTAGTAGCACACTTCAAGGCAAGTATAAAGTGAACCATAGTGGTTAGTCTTGAGGTGGTTGAACAGATTACTTGTGTTACCGTGTCTTGCGATCACTGTCGCCCGGCATATCTTGCAGATAACATTTTCTTGTTTAATATCCGTCACTTTAAATCCAAACCATGTCCAGATTACTGATGTTGCGCCGACTTTTTTCACGAGCTCTTCCTCTGCTGCCGTCTCTTCACTACTCGCCGCCATTGTTGTTGTTGTTCTTCTTCTTCTTCGAAGCAGCCAGGCGGGCGTTCAAACTATGCATTACTGCCAACTAGAAGAGGCAATGAGCTATCGCGGTACACGCTATGACACAAACTCTCTACCGTTGGTCAAAAAATACCGCATACGGTATCATACCGTGCAAACCGCCCACCCCTAAGCTAGGGTTATATATATATATTTTTTTTACAAATATAAACAACTGGGATTTAAAAAAAAAAGAGAGAAAGAAGAGCCCACAACCTGACCAGTGTTCCCAAGGTCTGTGAATCTGTAGATTTAACGCTAATGTCATTTCTGCGACACACGACATCTAGCATGATTATATAGCATTGTTAAGAACCTTCTAAAAAACAACCCCTGCTTTTGATGATACTTTTATATAACGTGTAGAAAAATAAACTAACACAAAACGAGACAAAACTTCGTTACTTTAAAGCTAGACGGCCTTTTGATTTCATAAAATCGGTGAAATTTGGTTCCGTCTGAAATGTGCTCATTGTGATATATGTTTATTTCTGTAATATCTCACAAGCCACATAAGCCACAGCACCAAGACCAGCAACACTAACGACTCCATGTCCTCCATGTTTATTGTTTACTATCCGGGTCGTGAGACTACCGCTTAAAAGATCACTGATGTCACTGTTTGCGCCGCCTAACGACATCACGTGACGTCCACCCACTTTCGCTAACTCCACCCAATGTGTCCACCCACTTCCAGCCAGCACGGTTCAGCGCGGTTGTAGTCGAAATGCAACTCCAACAGCCCCGCTCAGCTCGACTCAGCACCGCACGGCTCAGCCCGACTCAGCCGCGTTGGTAGTGGAAAAGCGGCATTAAATATCTTTCTATTATGAATAAAAGTCTGTATGCATCCCAAAGTAAAACCCAGTTAGTGCTAAAACCGTGCAATACTGAGTTTAACCAGTACAAGTGTCTAATAGGGTGTTCACACGGCACATATTTGCATCGATGCTGCACCGATGTATTTTGTTGCGATATATCTTACACCGGTGTAAATTTTGCGCAGCGTTCACACGTCACAACCCTGCTTACTAGAGAGAAGCGTGTTAGCACCGGTGCAGCCCCACTTGCGTTCACACGGCAGTTTCTGCGACCGTGCAATAGTAGCAAAAACTTTATTACTATCATTTCCTTTGATAGTAATAAAGTTTTGATATCATTTCCTTTTATTACTATCATTTCCTATCATTATTACTATCATTTGCGATAGTAATAATGCGGAAATTAAATATGCGCATGCGTGAAAATGTACTTCCTTTTCCCGGTTGTCATGGCATCACCAAGCGCTGGGAAAACAACGTGGATGAAGACACCAGTGTTGCCAGATACTGCTGATGTTTTCCATCCCAAAATATGTTCAAATCCGCCAAAATGCACTTAAAACCGCCCAATCTGGCAACACTGGAAGACACGCAGTTCTGTTGTTGTTGATATTCGCCATTTTGGAAGCGCAAAATACCAGGATGCAAATTATGCAGTGCCCGTATGTAATCAACTCTCCTCACGCGTAGCGAGTCTACCCCTGTAGCGTTCAGACGTCCCATTTTATATCGGTGCTGCCCCGCAAACTAGCATTTACTCCGGAGTAAATTTCTTAAACCGCCTCCCGAGCAGGGTTAGATTTGCACCGGTTTAAGCAGCTTTCAGGGGCTACACCGGTATAACTTTGTACCATGTGAACGCTCTACCGGGGCAGCCCCGGTGCTACACCGGAGTAAAAGTTGCCGTGTGAACACCCCTTAAGTGTAATAATGAAAGTAGAATTAAATGAAACGACCACAAGGTCAAAACTGAGCCGCATTTGACTCTTACAGACATATTTATAAGAACTTATACAGTAAGAGGCATTAGTGCTGTAGGTCGGGCTGCAGGCGTGTCCCTGTAAAATAATGTAGAAGAAACTCCAGCAGATATATAAATATATAAATAGACGACCTAGTTGGTGTGATTCACAAAGACAGCCGTGATTGTGTGATTGTGAAACGGCCCTCGTGCGATATCCTGCGCACCTCACTGTGGTGAAAACTTAATGAGGAATTCAAGCGAGAACTGAGATGTGAATTTGGACGTGATTTGTGTCAGTTGGGTTCTCGGGGTTAAACGCTACCATGGGGACTGCGGTCGATGCAATCGAAATCGCGCACCAAATATCAGGTCTTGGAGATCGGAAAGACGATCAGGAGAGACGGAAACCCAGCTTTAATCACGTAACATCACTCAGTGGAAAGACAGAGCATTCACAACTGTACTTTGCCAACATTAAAAAAAAACAACAACCACAGCTTCTATTTTTCGCAACACTGGCCATAAAGACAAAGGAAAAGGCGGGGGGGGAGAGAGAGAGAGAGATGGACAGACAGAGAGAGCATGAGAGAGAGGTGGAGAGAGAGAGAGAGGGAGAGAGAGGGAGAGAGAGGGAGAGAGCATGAGAGAGAGAGAGCAAGAAAGAGAGAGACAGTCAGACAGAGAAAGACAGACAGACACAGAGGAAAAGAGAGAGAGAGATTTGAGGGAAAGACAGATAAACAGGCAGAGATAGATGGAGAGAGAGACAGAGAAACATACAAAGAGAGAGAGAGACAGACAGACAGACAGACAGAGAGTACAATTTGAGAGACAGACAGAGAGAGAGAGACAGAGAGAGTACAATTTGAGAGAGACAGAGAGAGAGACGGAGAGAGAGTACAATTTGAGAGACAGAGAGAGTACAATTTGAGAGACAGACAGACAGACAGACAGACAGACAGAGAGAGACAAAGAGAGAGTACAATTTGAGAGACAGACAGACAGACTGAGAGAGACACAGACAGAAAAAGAGTGAGAGAGAGAGAGCAATTTGAGAGACAGAGACAGACAGACAGAAAGAGAGAGAGTAAGATAGACAGACACACAGACAGAGAGAGACAGACAGGCACAGAGAGAGAAAGAGAGACAGACAGACAGAGTAAAATTTGAGAGACAGACAGACAGACAGAGAGACAGACAGAAAGAGAGAGAGACAGAGAGAGAGAGAGAGACAGACAGAAAGAGAAAGACAGAGAGAGAGTACAATTTGAGAGACAGACAGACAGAGAGAGTACAATTTGAGAGAGAGACAGAGAGAGTACAATTTGAGAGACAGACAGACAGAGAGAGAGAGAGACAGAGAGAGTACAATTTGAGAGAGACAGAGAGAGAGACAGAGAGAGAGTACAATTTGAGAGACAGACAGACAGAGAGAGAGACAGACAAAAAAGAGAGAGAGACAGAGAACAATTTGAGAGACAGACAGACAGAGAGACAGACAGACGGAAAGAGAGAGAGAGTAAGATAGACAGACACACAGACAGAGAGAGACAGACAGGCACAGAGAGAGAAAGAGAGACAGACAGACAGAGAGTAAAATTTGAGAGACAGACAGACAGAGAGAGAGAGACAGAGAGAGAAACAGACAGAAAGAGAGCGACAGAGAGAGTAAAATTTGAGAGACAGACAAACAGAGAGAGAGACAGACAGAAAGACAGACAGAAAGAGAGAGACAGAGAGAGAGAGTACAATTTGAGAGACAGACAGAGAGAGAGAGAGAGAGAGATGGAGAGAGAGTACAATTTGAGAGACAGACAGAGAGAGTACAATTTGAGAGACAGACAAACAGAGAGAGAGACAAACAAAAAAGAGAGAGAGACAGAACAATTTGAGAGACAGACAGACAGAGAGACAGACAGACGGAAAGAGAGAGAGAGAGTAAGATAGACAGACACACAGACAGAGAGAGACAGACAGGCACAGAGAGAGAAAGCGAGACAGACAGACAGAGAGTAAAATTTGAGAGACAGACAGACAGAGAGAGAGACAGAGAGAGAGACAGACAGAAAGAGAGAGAGACAGAGTAAAATTTGAGAGACAGACAGACAGACAGAGAGAAAGAGACAGAGAGACAGACAGAAAGAGAGAGACAGAGAGAGAGTACAATTTGAGAGACAGACAGACAGAGAGAGAGAGACAGAGAGAGAGTACAATTTGAGAGAGACAGAGAGTGACAGAGAGAGTACAATTTGAGAGAGACAGAGAGAGAGTAGAATTTGAGAGACAGACAGACAGAGAGACAGACAGATGGAAAGAGAGAGAGTAAGATAGACAGACACAGACAGAGAGAGACAGACAGGCACAGAGAGAGAAAGAGAGACAGACAGACAGAGAGTAAAATTTGAGACAGACAGAGAGAGAGAGACAGAGAGAGAAACAGACAGAAAGAGAGCGACAGAGAGAGTAAAATTTGAGAGACAGACAGACAGAGAGAGAGAGACACAGAGAGACAGACAGAAAGAGAGAGACAGAGAGAGTACAATTTGAGAGACAGACAGACAGACAGAGAGAGAGAGAGAGAGAGAGAGAGAGAGTACAATTTGAGAGACAGACAGACAGAGAGAGAGACAGACAAAAAAGAGAGAGAGACAGAACAATTTGAGAGACAGACAGACAGAGAGACAGACAGACGGAAAGAGAGAGAGTAAGATAGACAGACACACAGACAGAGAGAGACAGACAGGCACAGAGAGAGAAAGAGAGAGAGAGCAAGTGCACAAGCTCTAGAGCGCGTGTGTGTGTGTGTGTGTGTGTGTGCTGTTGGGGTCGTGATATGAGCAAAGGGGAAGGTGCTGGACACAGATAGCGGCTCAGGGCTCCACCCTGCGCTCTCCCGCTCGGTGATCTCCCCCTGCTCCCTCTCTGGAACCTTCACAGTCACGCCACACAAACACAGCCACGTCTGAACACACTGGCCTCATGTTCACCAAGAGTTTCATCAACTACGAAATGCCAAACTGACACAAACGGCGGGCCGGGAACGAACACTGCACCATTTCACTCGGTCCCTCTCGGTTATTTTCAGAACTCGAACACGAACACTGGATGAAGCAGAGAAACGTAAACAAATGTCAACAAAAATACAACATCCAATAAGATCCGCCATCTTGGAATTCCCATAATCACATGACATATTATGCCAGCGTTTTCCAAAAGCTTTTTTTTTTCCTCTCATTCATTCACAACATGAACACAGAGGTGTCAGGTGGAGCAGCGCTGGACAGACTTCTCCTGCAAAATGAAAGAGTGGATCATACAGAAAGTTAAAAGGTTAAACACAGATCATTCCTCATCCGTCTTGGTTATAAACGAGCGCTCGAGAGAAAGGCGGTATTTATATTTCTAGGTGTTCAGAATAACATGAGCTCCTAATCTAGTCGATGTTATCATGCCTTTGTCGTCTCTTCTGCACAAACTATAAAGATCGAAACATTAATTATTGCCTTATTTCTCATCTCATCTCATTATCTCTAGCCGCTTTATCCTTCTACAGGGTTGCAGGCGAGCTGGAGCCTATCCCAGCTGACTACGGGCGAAAGGCGGGGTACACCCTGGACAAGTCGCCAGGTCATCACAGGGCTGACACATAGACACAGACAACCATTCACACTCACATTCACACCTACGCTCAATTTAGAGTCACCAGTTAACCTAACCTGCATGTCTTTGGACTGTGGGGGAAACCCGGAGGAAACCCACGCGGACACGGGGAGAACATCCGCACAGAAAGTCCCTCGCCGGCTACGGGGCTCGAACCCGGACCTTCTTGCTGTGAGGCGACAGCGCTAACCACTACACCACCGTGCCGCCCGAATTAATATTATTTGCGAAATATTTTGTTTTGTCCAAGGACAGTTAAGTAATTTCGCCATTAAAGGTTGCCAATATTTTTCAAGTTGACCTCTTAGGAGTCATCTTTGTCCAAAGCGCGATATGAAAAAAAAATAGAAAATCCCTGACTTTTTCCAATTACCTAAAAAAAACCCCCAGTTCTTTAGACAAAAATGCATACCATAATAATCCAAACACGTGTAAAGATGTTAATTCGAGACATTTCAGGCTCGAAGAGGAAGAAACCCGTCCAACTGTGTGCTCAGTTTGCCACTTCTGAAGGCCAAAATAAATACTCTAGACGCTAGACAGATAGCGCCGAGAGTCGAGGGAGCGTTCTGGCTCGAAACACTTCCAGTAACGGCAGCCAGTCGCTTCCCTTCTCGCTCAGCTCCGGAATCGTCGCTAATACAATATGGCTCATGGTGCTGAGGGACACACAGATACATCATCTAATCACCTCCGTCCTCTGCCTTCCTGACTTTCTCAGCTTCGTGGCTAACACGTCACTTTCCACATTTCTGTTACGTCAGCAGATCCCGTGCTGAGGTTATTTTTCCAATCCCCTGCATTCATGCTAATTATTTATAAGCACCAGAGACTTGTTACAGTGCAAGAGACAGTCGGTTCGAAAATGCTGAGCATTACAAACTTTCATCGAAGCATCTGTTCAGAGTCTGCGGTATTCATCAAAAAAGTGTTACTGTGAAGCAAAACAAAACATAACCATTACTGACAAAATCCATTTCTGACAATTCAAATAGATCAACGAATATGAATAATTCAATATGAAAGGTCCATCTTTCGGATATATACAGTGGTGCTTGAAAGTTTGCGAACCCTTTTGAATTTTCTATATTTCTGCATAAATATGACCTAAAACATCATCAGATTTTCACACAAGTCCTAAAAGGAGATAAAGAGAACAAAGTTAAACAAATCAGACAAAAATATTATACTTGGTCATTTATTTATTGAGGAAAATGATCCAATATTACATATCTGTGAGTGGCAAAAGTATGTGAACCTCTCGGATTAGCAGCTAATTTGAAGGTGAAATTACGGTCAGGTGTTTTCAATCAATGGGATGACGATCAGGTGTGAGTGGGCACCCTGTTTTATTTAAAGAACAGGGATCTATCAAAGTCTGATCTTCACAACACATGCTTGTGGAAGTGTATCATGGCACGAACAAAGGAGATTTCTGAGGACCTCAGGAAAAGCGTTGTTGATGCTCATCAGGCTGGAAAAGGTTATAAAACCATCTCGAAAGAGTTTGGACTCCACCAATCCACAGTCAGACAGATTGTGTCCAAATGGAGGAAATTCAAGATCATCGTTACCCTCCCCAGGAGTGGTCGACCAACAAAGATCACTCCAAGAGCAAGGCGTGTAATAGTCGGCGAGGTCACAAAGGACCCCAGGGGAACTTCTAAGCAACTGAAGGCCTCTCTCACATTGGCTAATGTTCATGTTCATGAGTCCACCATCAGGAGAACACTGAGTAACAATGGTGTGCATGGCAAGTTTGCAAGGAGAAAGCCACCGCTCTCCAAAAAGAACATTGCTGCTCATCTGCAGTTTGCTAAAGATCACGTGGACAAGCCAGAAGGCTATTGGAAAAAGGTTTTGTGGATGGATGAGACCAAAATAGAACTTTTTGGTTTAAATGAGAAGCGTTATGTTTGGAGAAAGGAAAACACTGCATTCCAGCATAAGAACCTTATCCCATCTGTGAAACATGGTGGTGGTAGTATCATGGTTTGGGCCTGTTTTGCTGCATCTGGGCCAGGACGGCTTGCCATCATTGATGGAACAATGAATTCTGAATTATATCAGCAAATTCTAAAGGAAAATGTCAGGACATCTGTCCATGAACTGAATCTCAAGAGAAGGTGGGTCATGCAGCAAGACAACGACCCTAAACACACAAGTCGTTCTACCAAAGAATGGTTAAAGAAGAATAAAGTTAATGTTTTGGAATGGCCAAGTCAAAGTCCTGACCTTAATCCTATTGAAATGTTGTGGAAGGACGTGAAGCAAGCAGTTCATGTGAGGAAACCCACCAACATCCCAGAGTTGAAGCTGTTCTGTATGGAGGAACGGGCTAAAATTCCTCCAAGCCGGTGTGCAGGACTGATCAACAGTTACCGCAAACATTTAGTTGCAGTTATTGCTGCACAAGGGGGTCACACCAGATACTGAAAGCAAAGGTTCACATACTTTTGCCACTCACAGTTATGTAATATTGGATCATTTTCCTCAATAAATACATGACCAAGTGTAATATTTTTGTCTCATTTGTTTAAATGGGTTCTCTTTATCTACTTTTAGGACTTATGTTAAAATCTGATGATGTTTTAGGTCATATTTATGCAGAAATATAGAAAATTATAAAGGGTTCACAAACTTGTATATATATATATATATATATATATATATATATATATACATACATATATACATACACACATTTTTTTTTTTACATTTTTAAATACTTTTATTTTATTTTAAGCGCAGCATGGTGGTGCTTTTATTGGTTATCACTTTCACCTCACATGAAGAAGGTGCTGGGTTTGAACCTCCTGCATACATGTCAACCTATATGGAATGTCCGTATTTTATACGGATTTGATTCAATAAACGTAGTATACGGGCGTACAAATAAAGTTATACAGATTCTTTAAAAAAACTTCAATATTTATTTAGAGCTATAATCAATTCCCACGATGATAAAAGAGCGCATAACATTTACAAACGTACTGTACGCCACAGACAGCCAGTAAAGAGTCTTATGAAATCACGCGTTATCTTGTGGTAGCGAGACTTCGTTCCACTTTTGATCATGCGCACACCACATTGCGAGAATCCCGCCAACCGTGAAGTCATAGACATATAAACATAGATGCCGCCTTCTGCGTAGAATCATACGTCACCCTCGCCGCCATATTGGATGTGGCAAAGTGGAGATTCTTCAGCCGTCTCTGGTATAGCGTCTAGACAGTAGCCGAGAATAAAGATGCCTCATTCATGTGCTGCGTTTAACTGTACCAACAGGTTTACCGTCCAAACGAGATCACATGGGATTACCTTTCACAGGTGAGACTGGAAAAATACTTTTCATTGTATTTGGTCATTATAACGTAATTTTGCGAACAGATTTTCCTGACTTTGTGGCTAATATGAAGTCTTGTGCATAATAGCCGCTCGGTGAAACCTGTCTCCAAACAACGAAGTATTTCCTTCGTAACTACGCTGATAACACTTTGTGTTTTTGTCAAACATTGGAGCTTTGTATTCATTCTGAAGGTTTATTGTTATTAATATTGAATAAAAAGTAACTGGGATATATCATTGTTAATTATCATTCAAATTTTAGGTAAATTATTTTAATTTGCATCTTATACGGATTTTATAAGGGAAATACGGATTTTGGAGGTTGGTTATACAGGTTTGATTGACCAAAGGTTGACATGTATGCTCCTGGTTGACTGTGTGGAGTTTGCATGTTCTCTTTGCGCCTGCATGGGATTCCTCCTAGTGCTCCGGTTTCCTCCAACAGTCCAAAGACATGTGGATTCAGCCAACTGGCTGCTCTAAATTGCCCAGAGGTGTGAATGTGAGTGCGAAAGGCTGTTCGTCTCTGTGTTAGCCCCGAGACAGATTGGCGGCTTGCCCAAGGTGGACCCACTTCTCGCCCAAAGTCAACTGGGATTGGCTCCAGCTTCCCCTGTGACCCTGACGGATAAGGGTTATAGATAACGGATGGATGTTTTATTTTATAGATACACACAAGTTTGGACACACCTTCTAATTCAATGCTTTTTCTTGATGTTTATTAATTAAAAGACACTTTATATCTTAAAATAATGATGGACAGTCGTTCCTCTTTCAAAATATTCATTTAAAAGGATAGTTCGGGATTTTTGACATGAATCTGTATGGCATCCCCATCAATAGTGTCGTGCAAACACACTGACTTACCCCTGACAGCATCCTGTGAGTCCAGTTCTTGTCCAGTTTTGGTCCAGATGAAAGTAGTCCGGCAAGTTTGTTGGGGTCACGAAAGTAAAACGTTTTTCGTCTCAAAACAGTACGTGTTCAAAAGAGTGATATATTTGCATCACAAAACCGTTGCCAAATAAAAAGTCAGACCTCGAAATCGCTTGGCACTATTTTCTCTCCCTTCTTATCACTGCGCGCTGCCGCCAGGTGACAGCCACGGCTGTTTCATTCATTGTTTACTAGTGATGGGAATTTCGGCTCTTTCGGCTCTTCTTACTATAAGGAGCCGGCTCTTTCGGAAGATTTTTTATAATTATTTCTCATGACTTGTACATTCACATCGAGTACACATATCAATGCAAATTAACACGAAGGGATTTACTAGACCAATTTATATCTGGAACTATTTTCAGCCACAGCACAGGCAAAGCACCGCTGCAGGCGCAAAGACACCGCGCAGCGCCTGAAAACGGGTGCGCAGTGCCTGAAAACTGGTGCGCAGCGCCTGAAGACCCGTTTTCAGGCGCTGCGCGGTGTCTTTGCGCCTGCAGCGGTGCTTTGCCTGTGCTGTGGCTGAAAATAGTTCCAGATATAAATTGGTCTAGTAAATCCCTTCGTGTTAATTTGCATTGATATGTGTACTCGATGTGAATGTACAAGTCATGAGAAATAATTATAAAAAATCTTCCGAAAGAGCCGGCTCCTTATAGCAAGAAGAGCCGAAAGAGCCGAAATTCCCATCACTAGTAAACAATGAATGAAACAGCCGTGGCTGTCACCTGGCGGCAGCGCGCAGTGATAAGAAGGGAGAGAAAATAGTGCCAAGCGATTTCGAGGTCTGACTTTTTATTTGGCAACGGTTTTGTGATGCAAATATATCACTCTTTTGAACACGTACTGTTTTGAGACGAAAAACGTTTTACTTTCGTGACCCCAACAAACTTGCCGGACTACTTTCATCTGGACCAAAACTGGACAAGAACTGGACTCACAGGATGCTGTCAGGGGTAAGTCAGTGTGTTTGCACGACACTATTGATGGGGATGCCGTACAGATTCATGTCAAAAATCCCGAACTATCCCTTTAAAGACAGACAATTTGATACGTAACCCTTGAGATGACAATATAACATAACATCCATCCATAACCGCTTATCCTGTGCAGGGTCGTGGGCGAGGTAGAGTCTATCCCAGCTGACTATGGGCGAGAGGTGGGGTACACCCTGGACAAGTCGCCAGACCATCGCAGGGCCGACACATAGAGACAAACAACCACTCACATGCCCCTCTTCCACCAAAGCAGTTCCAGGGCTGGTTCGGGGCCAGTGCTTAGTTTGGAACCGGGTTTTCTGTTTCCACTGACAAAGAACTGGCTCTGGGGTCAGAAAAACCGGTTCCAGGCTAGCACCAACTCTCTGCTGGGCCAGAGGAAAGAACCGCTTATGTCAGCGGGGGGCGGAGTTGTTAAGACCAACAACAATAACAAGACCGCGAAAGATCGCCATTTTTAAGCGACGAGAAGCAGCAGCTGTACAAACGCGAAGCCATCCATTATTATTATTGTTGTTGTTGCTGCTCCTGCTTCTTCCGTGTTGTTTTTGCTTCGATATTCGCGCCAAGGTTTATGCAAACGTAGCGACGTAACTGACGTATACAACAACGTAACTGACGTATACAGCGACGTAATGACGTGTCTTCCCTTAGCACCGCAAGCTATGGAAAAGCAAACTGGTTCTCAGCTGGCTCACAAGTTGAACGAGTTGTGAACCAGCACCAGCACTGGCCCCGAACCAGCCCTGGAACTGATTTGGTGGAAAAGGGGTAAGAGTCAATTTAGAGCCACCAATTAAGGCCAATTTATGCTGACAACCCAATCCTCGCAGATAGCATTGCAGACAGTGTTAAGTGAACTTATATATTCAAGTGCTGGTTGACGCCCCTTAACCGATGCCACTGTGCATGCGCACTTCACAAGTTCGAAAGTTTCAACGGTCAGGTGGAGTGAGAAGTCCGTGGAAACTGACACAAGACGTTGTATAGGAGTCTAGACTAAGCTTTCCTCAACAGAGGCCAGGGAATTCCCTCCTTGTATGTCGGTATTTGTTTCTGTTTGTGTAATAATAGGCAAAGTGAAGTAGAACTTAAGTGTTGAGAGGTTTGTGTTAACTAAAAAATGTAATGCACACTAAATCATTGTAAAAAAAAAATAGTCAAGCCAACTTAAAAATGTAACGCAACCTGCTGCCAAAGGATTTTGAGTACCGTATTTTCCGGACTATACGTCGCTCCGGAGTTTGACACTACGTTCACACTGCAGGCTGAAGTGACTCAAATCCGATTTTTTCGCCCATATGTGACCTGTATCCGATCTTTTATTGACAATATGAACGACACAGATCCGATTTTTTCAAATCCGACCCAGGCCGTTTGGATATGTGGTCCTAATTCCGATTCCTATCCGATCTTTTCATATGCGACTTCAGTCTGAACCGCCAGGTCGCATTCATCCGACTTACATGTCATCAACAAGCCACAAACGTCACTATTCTGCGCTGAAGTAGGCGGCGGGTCTCTCAAAAAAAGTTACAACAACATGGCTTTGATGTTCCTTTGAACGGAGGTTGCAGTCACTACCCCGCAGAATACCTGAGCCAAAACCCTTGCCCTCTTCCTTCTCAACCTCCTCCTTAACATCAGGCTATTTTGTGCATGTTCTGGCTCCGTCGCAACAACAACTGCATCATCGCCAGGTACTCCATGCTGGCTACTGTCATACACAGGAAACTTTAGGTTACTTCCGTAAACACTGGCCATGCTCACTGCGTGTGACGTCGTCGTATCCTGCAATGCGCATGCGGAACACTTTTAGGTCGCTTTTCGTTCATACTGAGGATCACATACAAGTCGCATATATTTGTTAATGTGAACGACCTCACAAAAAAATCGGATTTCACAAAAAAATCGGAATTGAGCATTAAGCCTTGCAGTGTGAACGTAGTGTGAGTCGCATCAGCCAAAAAATGCATTATGAAGACGAAAAAAACATATATACGTCGCACCGGACTACAAGTCGCACTTTTTTGAAGGGTTATTCTATCCATAGAATCTGTGATTCTATCTGATAAGCGGCGCGTGTTTATTTAATAAACGAACAGCTGAGCAGTGATAACGCGCCCTTTGCCCTGTAAGTAGCCTAGTCTGATTATTTTAAATATCTACTACTATCTTTAATACTATCACTATCATTATTACTAATAGCCTACGTATATTATTCATCTCATCTCATTATCTCTAGCCGCTTTATCCTGTTCTACAGGGTCGCAGGCAAGCTGGAGCCTATCCCAGCTGACTACGGGCGAAAGGCGGGGTACACCCTGGACAAGTCGCCAGGTCATCACAGGGCTGACACATAGACACAGACAACCATTCACACTCACATTCACACCTACGCTCAATTTAGAGTCACCAGTTAACCTAACCTGCATGTCTTTGGACTGTGGGGGAAACCGGAGCACCCGGAGGAAACCCACGCGGACACGGGGAGAACATGCAAACTCCACACAGAAAGGCCCTCGCCGGCCCCGGGGCTCGAACCCGGACCTTCTTCCTGACCTTCTTGTGTGATCTGATCTCCAATGGTGAAATAAACCGGTTGTGATACGAGTACAGTCTGTTATTTTAGAAGATAAATTTAATATATAATTTAATATATAGCCTAATAAAAAATAATATTTTATAACATAATATCACGACATATTACTGTCTGTAACTGTTCGTCACTAAAGCGTTTTCTAAGATCATAATGTCTGATATGATTATTTTTTTTTTACACACACAATAAGCGTGTGCGTAAAGTTATAGTAAACCACCCCCCGCCTTTTTTTTTTTTGAGTCACCGGACCCACCCACCTCCTGCGTTCCGGGACCTCCCACTCCACAAATTAAGCACTGCCTAAAATCATTACATAACTTATTTAAATAACTATAGGCCTATCATTAATAATAAAACACAGGTCAATCAAGTTTATCAAGCTGGCGATTTCACTCCAAATCAGCAAATCCATTGAATTCCTCATCCTCGGTGTCGCTTCTGAACAACTCTGCCAACTCCAGCGGCAGACGAAGCGTCGTTTCCTCTTCTTCTGCGTGGCTGTCGTCAGACTCAGCATCAGCTCCAGTTATTCCGCGGTGAAAAAAAAAACATATATACATCGCACCGGAGTATAAGTCGCATGGCCAGCCGAACCATGAAAAAAAGTGCGACTTATAGTCCGAAAAATACAGTAAACTCAACTTAGAACCATGATGTGCCAACTTGCTCTTTTTCCACCTTTATTGGATAGGACAGTGTAGAGACAGGAAATGAGTGGGAGAGAGACGGGGAGGGATTGGGAAATGACCTCAGGTCAGAATTGAACCCGGGTCGCTGGATTTATGGTATGGCACCTTATGCACCTGAGCCACAACCTTATCCACCTGAGCCTGCGACCCTGTAGAAGGATAAAGCGGCTAGAGATAATGAGATGAGATGTTCATTCTTTGTTTAGTTCTTAACATGGTGAAGTTTGCTGGAAGGAAACGTTCATTTAACGTTTATGGGCGAAGTCTCCGGTGTCAGCGCTTTGCAGCGGTCATTAAGAAAAGTTTTCAGGGTGGAGAAGTTTGTACTTCCCGGGTTACAAGATAAGCTGCATTTTTTTTTTGTCGTGTTGACTTCAGAAGAGGGAAAAAAAAAGAGAGAGAAAGAAAGAGTGAGAAAGAGAGAAAGACTGGTGAGGGAATGAGTGCTATAACATCAGTGAGAAATGGGAATGAAGTTGTTTCAAGGATGTTCCACAACATGAAATGTAGCTATAAATGGATAAAATCTGTGTGTCATGTGTCTTCATTCCTTACTTGAAAAAAGATCTTATTTTATGGAATCAATTTTGTGCCAAAATGTTCATACAATACTTTTGAAATATCAAACAAAAACGACAAATCAAAATACAAAAAAAAAAGTCAATTTTTTTAGACTGGCAAACAAATTATTCGTGTAATCGTGCAAAATATCAGTCTATTACTCTTCAGAAACCTTTTATTTTTGTTCCGCGTCTTTCTCAGTTTTGTTTGACGTCATTTATTTTGGTTGCGATTCCAGCTTTCTCGTTTGCGCTCCCTGACTTTTTACTTGCAGTTTTGGCACAAACTTCACGTGTGGGCGGGCTGTCCAGGAACGCATTCCCATTGGCTAACTTGTGTTTGACTGACAGCTACGCTCAGCCATTCCCTACTCGGATTCTGTTTGACGAGTGAGTGATCCATTGACGGTAAACAAGGATGGAGTGGACTTCAGTGGCGACTATGATATTGAATTAATTCAACAAAGTGTAAGTGCGGGACAAATGTGTTGCAGTAGTGCACATTATGCAGGCATGTTTAACGTTAGCAAGACAGCTATTATATTGGGTAGCGGAGCTAAGGCTAACATTTGACTTGCCACGAAACGCCTGCATAATGTGCACTACTGCAACACATACAGCACATTTGTCCCGCACTTACACTTTGTTGAATTAATTCAGTATCATAGTCGCCACTGAAGTCCACTCCATCCTTGTTTACCGTCAATGGATCGCTCACTCGTCAAACAGTCCGCCAGAATCCGAGTAGGGAATGGCTGAGCGTAGCTGTCAGTCAAACACAAGTTAGCCAATGGGAATGCATTCCTGGACAGCCCGCCCACACGTCAAGTTTGTGCCAAAACTGCAAGCAAAAAGTCAGGGAGCGCAAACGAGAAAGTTGGAATCGCAACCAAAATAAATTATGCCAAACAAAACTGAGAAAGACGCGGAACAAAAATAAAAGGTTTCTGAAGAGTAACAGACTGATATTTTGCACGATTACACGAATAATTTGTTTGCCAGTCTAAAAAAAATTGACTTTTTTGTATTTTGATTTGTCGTTTTTGTTTGATATTTCAAAAGTATTGTATGAACATTTTGATTCCACAAAATTGATTCCATCTTATTTCATCATCAGAAATAACTCATTTAATATAGTTAATCATATAACCTTGTCGTTTATGAGTTTACACATCATCGTGGTAATATGTTAAAGCTTTCATACGTCCACTTGCTCACTACACGCCCACTATAAAGCCTCCACAGGGACTCCTGGGAAGCCGTGTGTAACGTGGGAGCAGATGTACACCGGCACCACGCTGATGAGAGTGTGAAGCAAACACTGACTCAGACCTCCTGATCCTCGGTTCCTATCATTCAGCGAGATCTCACAGCTGAGAACGAACAAGCAACTGGAAACACGAGCCTTTCACACTTGCTCTCTGTGATTTGTAAATCAGAGTACGCTAGTACGGGTTGCGACCCGTGTTTTTCTTCTCAGTAAAACAAGCAATGAGCCAGCGGACACATGAACCTGGAATGATCTGCGCAAAAGGTTTGAACTCTCCAATATTAACCAACATTTCGTGGAAGCTCCGCCCCTTTTCCTCAATCTCACATGTTCTCGACTTGTATTGCGCTCTTGCTTTCTGTTACCGTAAACGGAGGATGTTTTGGCTTCATTTATGTGAAATAAAATCCATCAGTGCATGTTTGACTTCGCTAACGTTAGATAAAGGAACATATTAACAGCTAGCGATATTTATTAGAGCTGCGAGTTGGCCTAGTGGTTAGCGTGTCTGCCTCTCAATCAGGAGACTGAGTTCTACCTGTGGTTGGGTCATACCAAAGACCACCATAAAAATGGTACCTACTGCCGTCTGGCAAGGCACGCTGCAATACAGATGTGAGTGGGGAGTCAAGGCCAATTTATGCTGACAACCCAGTCCTCGCAGATAGCGTCGCAGACAGTGTCTGCGTAGCCCCCCCACCTTCGCAGACGCTCTGCGCGCACCTCCCAAAAATTGTGACCACCGCAGAAGCCTCGCAGACGGCGTCGCAGACAAGAGGGCTCTGATTGGTCCACTCTACATCCGCTGTACACGCATTTCCGCTTCCCTACTTTCCCAGTTTGGTTTGTTTTCACGACCGGCATTTTTAAAAACACGAGCGAAGATGGAGCAGCACGAAGAGCGGTTGATCGAGGAAGTACGTACATCTATACGACTCCAGTTCTAGTCATTATAAAAAAAAAAGTTCTAGTCATTATAAGTAACCGGAGGATAAACACTCCACTAACCACACCCACCAACTACTCCTAGCGACTTCGCGCCCCTTTGCGCTGTGCCGGTGAATAACATCGCGCACCCCCGCTCAACGATAAATTACAACTGTCTGCGAAAAGCTATCTGCGAAAGCCTTGTCGCAAGAGCATGCAGAGGCCTTCAGACTCTCGTGGTTACCAGAGGACTAGCCCCCCACTGTAACCCCAGCTGTATAGGTGGGAGGCCGAGGGCTACGGAAACGGAGATCAACACTGCCTGATGTGCCTTAAGGGCCTGGTTAGTACTGGGATGGGAGGCTGCCTGGGAAGACCAGGTTCTGGCACGGGAAGGACTTATGACTTATATTTATTCGAAATGCCACCAAAAATTTTGTCCAAAAATGGTCTAAAACCGTTCAGTACTTAAATTTTAACCTGAAAAGGTTAAACATACCTATAACTCAACTTGTACGAAATTGATTTTTTTTTTCTGATTTGCGATTTTCCATTGTAAAATATCATGAGAAACAATTTAATTGTCCTGGAAGCTGATAAAGAGAGGAAAGTGAGCCTTTCTTAATGGATAGAGAAGCAATTTTGGGGCCAAGAGGTTGCCGGTTCAATTCTCTTGGACCGGCAGGGATGGCTTAAGTGCCCTTGAGCAACGCACCTAACCCCCAACTGTTCCCCAGACTGCTCTGGGTATGTTGTACGTCACTCTGGATAAGAGCGTCTGCTAAATGTCTGTAATGTAATGTAATTTCAGGTTTAAAGAGAGTCTACAGTCAAAAGACTGCGAGTTGGCCTAGTGGTTAGCGTGTCCGCGTCTCGACCGGGAGATTTTGAGTTCTACCCATGGTCGGGTCATGCCAAAGACTACCATAAAAATGGTACCTTCTGCTGTCTGGCAAGGCAGACTGCAATACAGATGCGAGTGGGGTTATCAAACTCTCACGGTTCCCAGAGGACTAGCCCCCCACTGTAACCCTAGCTGTATAGACGAGAGGCCGAGGGCTGTAGAAGCAGAGATCGGCACCGCCTAAGGGCCTGGTTAGTACTGGGATGGGAGACTGCCTGGGAAGACCAGGTCCTGGCACGGGAAGGACTTTGACTTTTTTGATACCGTCAAAAGGAATTGCGACAATCGTAATACACAGTACACCATTACAAATCAGTTGTCCAATGTCCACAGGAGTGACATTTTCACGTGGACGTGAAAAAGACTTTTGACCGAGTCAACATCCGTAAAGCTGCCAGGCTGGGCAGAATTTCGGGTTGCGTTTTAAAAACCACACAGTGAGCAATTGGCAACCAGCTTTACTGACATATTGAACATTTCCCTAGAAAGCTCAACAGTCCCCATCTGCTTCAAAAACACCACCATTATGCCTGGGTGATGATCCCCCAGTGGCACTAACCCCCAACTGCTCTGGGTATGTTGTGCGTCGCTCTGGATAAGCATGTCTGCTTAGTGCCGGGAGCAGTAGAGGGTTAGGTGCCTTGCTCAAGGGCACTTCAGCCATTCCGGCTGGTTCAGGGACTCAAACTGATGACCTTTTAAGCCCCTTTTCCACCAAAGCAGTTCCAGGGCTGGTTCGGGGCCAGTGCTTAGTTTGGAACCGGGTTTTCTGTTTCCACTGACAAAGAACTGGCTCTGGGGCCAGAAAAACCGGTTCCAGGCTAGCACCAACTCTCTGCTGGGTCAGAGGAAAGAACCGCTTATGTCAGCGGGGGGGCGGAGTTGTTAAGAGCAACAACAATAACAAGACCGCGAAAGATCACCATTTTTAAGCGACGAGAAGCAGCAGCTGTACAAACGCGAAGTCATCCATTATTATTATTGTTGTTGTTGCTGCTGCTTCTTCCGTGTTGTTTTTGCTTCGATATTCGCGCCAAGGTTTATGCAAACGTAGCGACGTAACTGACGTATACAGCGACGTAATGACGTGTCTTCCCTTAGCACCGCGAGCTATGGAAAAGCAAACTGGTTCTCAGCTGGCTCGCAAGTTGAACGAGTTGTGAACCAGCACTAGCACTGGCCCCGAACCAGCCCTGGAACTGATTTGGTGGAAAAGGGGTATTAGTCCCAAAGCTGCTTCTCTAACAATCAGGCCATGGTTTCTCCCTAAAAACCCCTAAAAGTATATCCATCCATCCATCCGTTATCTGTAACCACTTATCCTGTTCTACAGGGTCGCAGGCGAGCTGGAGCCTATCCCAGCTGACTACGGGCGAAAGGCGGGGTACACCCTGGACAAGTCGCCAGGTCATCACAGGGCTGACACATAGACACAGACAACCATTCACACTCACATTCACACCTACGCTCAATTTTTCAGATTCTTCGCTTCAAGATATTTCATGGACTCGGACTCATTCACCGGATTCTTCACGTTAGGATATTTCACGGACTCTGAACACAGGCCAGTGTATTTTTTGTAACGCTGTTGGGATGTTGTCTTTTGTGTGATATTCTGCTTTATTATTATAATTTTTTTTTTAATGGAAATGTTATTTTTATTTAATAAATCCACGCGCTGTATTCCGGTCTTTTCTGTTGTGTGTATACGAGCCAAAATACGTAACACTAGTGCATCCTTGTGTTTGCAAAAAAACTCTTACACAAAATGCGTAAAGATCAGCAAGTCTGGTAATATTTTATACAACGGTTCCACTAATCTGATTGGCCGAACATTTTTCCAAACGTGCCTGCGTTTCCGATATCCACACTGGGACGTTTCTCCTCCTCTGGATTCGAGATGTAAAGTTCCACTTTCTAGATTATTTTTTTTAATCACAAGGAAAAATCAATACAGCACAAGCCTGGTGTGGCTGAGGCATGGAGAAAGCTGATCCGAAGCTGTCTGTTTAGCTCTCGGAGCTCAGCAGGACGTTAAACGTGCGTAACCCCGGTGTGGGTGGAGGGAGCGGCCACAGCTGGCTCTTCTGAAAGGAACACAAACAGGACTGGCTTGGCTCAAGGCGGACTCCTCATTTCTGCTTTGAATGGGTGGCAAACAAACCAGACGAAGCGCCAGACATATTCAAATTCCATTGTTAAAATAAGCAGCATACTGGGAGATATGGTTACTGCATCCAAATTCATTCCTGTTCCCCTAAAACACTGAACCGCGGCTCTGAGGGACGACGTTAGAAACGTGCTTCTCTTCACAGGAACCTGAAATCAGGCCACACTTCATTTCCTTATCCACTGAAACCTGCACTGCTTTCAGGGACAATCAGATTCCACACGCAATCAAAGCACATGAAAGAATAACAGGGAGGGAACGAGAATGATCTTGAGAGAGAGAGAGAGAGAGAGAGAGAGAGAGAGAGAGAGAGAAACAGTAAACAAAAGAGAAAAAAGCAAACTAAGTGAAGAAACTGAAAGACAGACAGACAGAAAGTAAGAAACAAAGAGAAGCAAAGGAGTAAAAAAGGACAGAAAAGGCTGAACAAAGAAAACTCAAATAAAGAAGGAAGCAAAGGACAGACAGGCAAAGAGAAAAAGAGAGAAGAAATAAGTGTTTCAGAAAAAACGTGAGAAAACTAAAGATGAACAGAAGGAATGAGAGGAAATGAGAAAAAAGCAAAAAAGAACAAGAAAAAGTTCAAAAAAATGATCAAAGAAAGGAAGAAAGAGAGATACTGTAGAGAGAGATTGCTCAGAGGAGAGAGACAGGTAGGAGGAGAGAGAGAGACAGGTTGGAGGAGAAAGAGACAGGTCGGAGGAAAGATGGCTCAGAGAAGAGATGGCTCAGAGGCGACAAAGGGGTCAGAGGACAGACAGACAGGAAGGAGGAGAAAGACAGCTAAGGGGAGAGAGAGAGACAGGAAGGAGGAAAGACAAGAAGGAGCAGAGAGAGACAGGCAGGGGAGAGAAACAGGTCAGAGGAGAGAGACAGGTAAGGGGAGAGAGAGAGAGAGAGAGAAGAAGGAGGAGAGAGAGACAAGTAAGGGGAGAGAGAGACAGGAAGGAGGAGAGAGCGACAACTCAGAGGAGAAAAACAGGTTGGAGGAGAGAAACATGAAGGAGGAGAGAGAGACAGGTAGGAAGAGAGAGGGAGACAGGTCAGAGGAGAGAGAGAGAGATAGGTCAGAAGAGAGAGAAAGTGAGAGAGACAGATCAGAGGAGAGAGAGAGAGACAGGTCGGAGGAGAGAGGGAGACAGGTCAGAGGAGAGAGAGAGATAGGTCAGAAGAGAGAGAAAGTGAGAGAGACAGATCAGAGGAGAGAGAGAGAGACAGGTCGGAGGAGAGAGGGAGACAGGTCAAAGGAGAGAGAGAGAGATAGGTCAGAAGAGAGAGAAAGTGAGAGAGACAGATCAGAGGAGAGAGAGAGGTCGGAGGAGAGAGGGAGACAGGTCAGAGGAGAGAGAGAGAGATAGGTCAGAAGAGAGAGAAAGTGAGAGAGACAGATCAGAGGAGAGAGAGAGAGGTCGGAGGAGAGAGGGAGACAGGTCAGAGGAGAGAGAGAGAGATAGGTCAGAAGAGAGAGAAAGTGAGAGAGACAGATCAGAGGAGAGAGAGAGAGGTCGGAGGAGAGAGGGAGACAGGTCAGAGGAGAGAGAGAGAGATAGGTCAGAAGAGAGAGAAAGTGAGAGAGACAGATCAGAGGAGAGAGAGAGAGGTCGGAGGAGAGAGGGAGACAGGTCAGAGGAGAGAGAGAGAGATAGGTCAGAAGAGAGAGAAAGTGAGAGAGACAGATCAGAGGGGAGAGAGAGAGAGAGAGACAGGTCAGAGGAGAGAGGGAGACAGGTCAGAGGAGAGAGAGAGATAGGTCAGAAGAGAGAGAAAGTGAGAGAGACAGATCAGAGGGGAGAGAGAGAGAGAGAGAGAGACAGGTCAGAGGAGAGAGGGAGACAG